>NW_027618759.1:5000-50000 GCF_964187855.1 Myxine glutinosa
CATATTAAATGCCAAGTCTGTATATATTGTAACGGATTTGAGAATCCTGTAATTGTTGTAAATATCACCCTCTGTAAATTGTCGTAATTCTTGTAAATACCTCCGTTTTGTGTGTAAAGGTCAAAGGTCGTCCCCTTAGCTAGTCCATGTACATGCACGTAGAAAATCATATACCCTTCTAAATAGTTATTTCCTTATTATGTGTATTAGTTTAAGGCTCTGTTTCCCATTAGTTGACACTGCATTGCACCGAATCAAATAATATATAGGCCCCAGTACTTCCTTTGCCAGCAGCATTCGCTGCTCTTTGCCTTGATGCGGTTGTTGGCCCCAAACCGCCATTAGCCATGCGGTCAAGCCGAGGAAGGAGGGGGCAGAGCCGCCAGAACAAGGTGTGGCACGTCGACTCGTCATCGGAGGTGGAGTCAGCAAGCCCTTATCGGCCAACCAGCGCCGTGGTGAGCCAACCGGTAGGCATGTCATCAGAGCCGCCGGCTTGATTCCAACACGAGCAATAAAAACGGCTACGAGAGATGCGTAAGAGTCCAGTTGAGTGAGAGGGTTCAAGAGTTGCTTGAGAGAGAGACGCGTGAGAAGGTACCGACGAGAGGGGAAGGACCTGGAGTGCGTGACTAACTGGCATCTTGTTCAAGGGAGAGAGCGTTGACACGAGCGATTTGTTATAGACGGAGCATCCCAGTCCCATCGCTGTATGCAACGTCCGCTCGCGGTGAACGATACGTGCTCACTGCCTGCCAAGGTTTTCCCGCCACGACGCGAGTCGACTCCTGGAGCCGGACCTCGATGCCTACCGTCTGCCTGGGCCTTCTCATCCCTTCTTCCAGTCATTCCTGCCTGCTATTCCGCTTTCGTGTAAGTCTGATTGTCGTCTGTTTGTCTGTGTTGTCCTGGGGTTTAAGTAAGACCGTATAGATAAGCTAGAAATTGCTCTGTGTCCTTCTGCTCCTTCCATTTCCCTGTAAATTACATTTATTTTCTTCTCTGCTTTAGTCTTGTGTAAATAATAATAAATCCTGTTATTTCCTACCTTTGTCTTCTTCTTCATGCTCGTCCGATCGTGTTTGTGATTTCCCCATTGAGTACCTGTGGCACGATTAAAACCGCTATAATCGGGTTAGTAATTGTTAACGGCCTGGGTCGTGACTCGCTTCGCTCGGCGTGTCCATTACCGTCGCGACTCTGGTGGGGCTGTCTCCTCGCTGGTTGGGAGGTCACGGTAAGCAGGTATTTGGGGTTTTTTTTTTTTGGTCTCTGGCCCGATTACCCTGGTCGTGGCTGACCACCAGTGACGTCACAGACCCCCAGGATCGGCGACGGCCAGTATAACGGACAAGGGGTTAATCCCCCTTGCTAACGGGAGAGCCGTCGTCCCAGATCCGTAACAATATATATATATATATATATATATATATATATATATATATATATATATATATATATATATATATATATATATATATATATATATATATATGTATACACACAGTATATGCAAATCTCCATATATACTGATGGAACAGAAGCGTCTATCTCCCAGGAAAACGTCACACCCCCTGAATGCTTCTCGCAATGTTGTACAGCATGCGCGTCTGATCTCGTTAACTCTGTTTAAAGCGCGCTAAATGCTCTTCGCGGCTAAAAAGGCAAAGCGAACATATTTTAATCCATATGTATGACGGAGAGGACTCAGAGGAGGATTTCCCATTTAGCAGGCGGGAGCAATTGATTGAGGCTCTGACCCCGCTATTCAGAGTGTTGTTTGAGAACTATTAAAATAGATCAACGCATAAATTGACTTGCTTGTAGCTGCCTTAATACACCATTTATCATCATTAACTCCTGACGACTTAATTCGCGCACTTCATTTCGCCGCATTATAAACCGGCATGCTATTAAGCCGGGCGGCGCCGACTCGGGCAGTAAATGGAAGCGCTCGGGCGAGGAGGGCCTTCTTCGGCGCTAAGCACACCCAATAACGGCGAATCATTTTTCATGATTATTTTTCCCGGGGCCTCCGAGCTGTGCCGTTTACACCGTGATAGCCTTCGCTTTGTCGGACATAAAGCAAGGCGCTCCGAGTCGATTGGAGAAATCTTGTGCTTTATCCGGTGACATATGGTGCGCGACGTGACGGGAATGCAAACGTGGTCCGAGCACCGAGGATCGCTTCTTAACGACGACATCATTGGAAGAGTTGATGCTCACGAGTGTAAGGCGGCGATTAGGATCGCTCAGTGTGTGCAACGTTCAAACATTCGGGAAGTTGTTTTTTTTGATGCGGGTATTATTATTTTTTCTTTAATACAGCTATTTTGAATTAGATACACACCAATTACAAACAATTACAAAGTGTTCTTTATTTAATAAAGTTTCTACCACTCGAGTTGGAGGCAACTGGACTCGGTGACGTCATAAACAGAGCTCTGAATGTGGGAGCTCGGTTTTTCGAACCCCAGCCGAGTCATACCAAACACTTTAAACATGGTGCTTTGCTGCTTCCTTGCTTCACCCACAACATTGAAAAGGATAGAGCATGGACAAACGGCACTGAGAAGGCATTGGCAAACCACCTAGTGTAATCCTTGCCAACAAACCGCTCATCGGCAGCACAGACGCTCTGCCTAAGAGTTTGGTTTGAATTGCGTTATTATAGAAGTTTGGGAGTTTCACACAAACCGATGACCCCCAGACCCTCCACAAACACCCAGAAGGAAACTCCCTCCTCCCGCGCCCCTGGTCCCCGTCCTCACGCGCGACTCCTTACCGCGAGACACATCACTCCGTGGGAAGTGCAGATGTTACAAACAAACCATCGCGCGTTTATTTGTTTGTCACGGTACTTGCCGCTTTGTTACGGCGACACGTCACGCTTGGCGTTGGTAAAGTGGGTGTTATCCCGAGCATATGCATTGTAATCCACACGGTCACACTTACAAGAGCGCGCTGTAATAGCGCCATCAATCACCGACAAGGAACGCCTGGCGCGCTCCGGTGACCCGCGGCCCACACTACCTGGCCCCGTTAGCCCATTTATTAATTAATGCCCGAAAACAGGATCTTTGCGATGTGGAAGGGAAATGAACGCGACGGAGCGGTGTTGGTGCATCTTCTTCGCTCGAGGAGTCGCTTTTTTATATTAATTACACATTTGTATGTAAAGCTTGGCTGTCAAAATACATTTATTATAGGCTTACAGCACCTGCTGATAGAGGCTTGATAAAAATGTAATTGGCAAACTATTATTTATCAACTGAGGGCAGTGAGATTATATATATATATATATACATATCGATTTCTTTATTTTTTTTTACAGACCACCTGGTCATCAAGTAAGTACCATAGCGCGTGGGCACAACATTTTGGTGCGTTCGCACGAGCGCATGCAGGGGAAAAAACCTGCAAAGTTCATGTATGTTCCGTTTATTGTTGCTAGTTGGCCGAGATCACATGTGCTTGCTTATTCATTTCAGATTTATAAGGTAAAGAATCGTAGCATGTGGAAACATAAATCTGGTGTAATGCAAACTTTTAACCTCAACTTATTGAGCTTATGAAATGCAATTCTGTTGCTTGGGCGTCAGATGTTTGCTGAAAAGATCCATAATTTGTGTATGGACACATGAGTTGACAAGATGGCCTTGAAGTTAAACTAGGCATCCCGTCTGCCGACATTATTTGTTGGAAGACAAAGATCCACGGTGTCCTCCACAGAGACGAGGAGCGTTATTGTTGGCACCCTGAACAAAATACAAATTCCTACCCTAATTACTGCTGGGAAGGCAATGATGACAAACCACCCAAAATAATCCTTGCCAAGAAACGACTTCAGCAGCACCGATGCAGTGTGTGTGTGTATATATATATATATATATATATATATATATATATATATATATATATATATATATATATATATATATATATATATATATATATATATATATATACACAAAGAATTAAGTTAAGCACCCCTACACAACGAATTAAGGTAAGCACCCCCTAATATATATTCTTTGTGTATATGTATACATTGGCATATATTCTAAGGTATGTGAGATCAAATAATGATTGGTATGACATTAGCAATTATCCATTGATGAAATTGAGTGATCAAAGTGAAAAAAAGTGATTGGTTGAGTCAGTGATCCGATCACGTGGGTCCTACACACGTTATTGACGCAAAGATCGCTAGAGGTCTTCTCAGAACAATGACTGTACGTTAGAAAACATAAACGTCATCCACACTGTCCGTGATGGACCTATAGCTCCATACTTAAATTGAGGTGAAAATATGCCTAAAATTCCCAAAAAATTTCACCTTAAATTATTCAGAATAAAATATTGAAAACGGCATGATTGTTATGTTTTTATGTGACCATAATATCACTTCTCCAGAAAATATAGCAATATCATGGGTATATTACACTGTTTTGACGACAACAAACTTGTAATGTGCGAGGTTGTAAAAAGACGGGGGGGGGTGCTTAACTTAATTCTTTGTGTATATATATATATATATCTATATATATATATATATATATATATATATATATATATATATATATATATATATATATATATATAAATATTTTTTTGTTTTGTTGCGGGTCTCCGACGTAGGTAATAGGACCAAATTCGACCAACAACCCTATTTAACGCTGCCCGGGAAGGCCGGCCTTCTCTTTATCAAGGGGGGATCAATCCCCTTGTCTTTTATCTGGCCGACACAATCCCGGGGGCTATAACGTCCTTCCCGGGCAGCGTTAAATAGGGTTGTTGGTCGAATTTGGTCCTATTACCTAAGTACTAACGCTGACCGCAAACGAGGAAATAACTCCGGCCCGAATCACGGCGTTAGTGGACACGCCAAGCGAAGCGAGCCGCGATTCGGGCCGTTAACAGGTACTAAACCCGATTCTAAGCGGTTGTAATCGTGCCACGCTTACCCAATTGAGAAATCACTAGGCCGGTCAGATTAAGAGGAAAACCAGGAATAACAGGTAATTTATTAACACTTTGTACAATTAGAAGAGGAAAAGAAAGAAGAGAATGTACAGGGAAGAGGAAGAAGCAGATACACAGGGCAGCCTTAATAACAGTCTTAACTTATCCCTGGACACGGGCCCGTTCACTCTCAGACTCACTCTCAGGGTCACTCACATGGGGTTTGAAGTTGGTCGGGTTGAGGGTCCAAGGGTCCACAGCTCGTCCGGTCCCCGACTCGTACCGTGCAGATGGTGGAATACGGCAGGCAGCTCTCCCCGTGGCGTAGGCGCGATGCGGACAATTATATCTCGGGGGATCGGTTGGCGATTAGATTTGGCGTACGTAATACTTGTACCGGCGCCTTTATACGTGCGCCTGGTATTGTTACGATCGATGCGCCACTTCCCCAATGTCCTTCTGCATGCTGCAATCCTCTGCAATGCGTGCCGCGCACCCGCCCTCTGTAAAGCTTGTTGCCACAGCGTGTCTCTCCCTCTCGTAACTACTCAAGCGTCTCTCCCGTAACTCAACTCCGAAAAGGTTAAGCGCCTCTCACTCCCCGCTCAACACTGAGGTGGGGGCCTCACGCAAGGGGTTATATTGCCACGCCCAGCGAACCCTCTGGAATGTCCAGCCACACCCTGTCAGGCGATGTCACTCGAGCTGTAGTTGGCTGGTGAGGGCTTACCGGCTCCGCCTTGATGGCTGCTTGACGTGGCCGTACCTCCACCCTTGCGCTCCACCCCCCTTTTCGGGCCTTACCTCGTGGCCTTTGGGCTGGTTTGAGCGGAAGCCCAATGAGTTCGCGAAGGCTGCTGGCAGCCTAAATGGCGAGGGTGATGTACAGACTGGTTAACGCTTAATGGCGTCGCTTGGAGGGAGGCTGCAAAATGGACGAACGCGGCCTACTCTTATTTGTTTTACACAACGCAGATGCAACTATTGGATATGGCCTTATCCTAAACACATACTATGAAATAACTAACGTCCTAAGGCGACCTGCGTGTTGCATGTGGCCTATCTATGGGGTGCAACCGTTAACCTTTAATGATGTTACCTGTGTGGGTTCTCAAAACCGCAACACTGCACCCCTCCTTCCGCCAGGCTCGTCCCGAGCCGAACCACATATCAGTGAGGACGGCCGGCTTCCGATACCTGGGTCAGGACTACCTTTTAAATTAGTGTGACACTTATGTGTAGTTTCCCTCTACTTTTAACCTACAACCCTGAGTGCGACAGTTTTAACACTAGATATGTCCCATCTGCTGCGTTGTGTACTACCTAACTGACTCACGCCCAAAATTAACCGAATTACGGAATTATTCGCAAACTACACATAAAGCCGGTGGGGAGCATGTTATTTACAAGACACTAATTAATTATTTACAACTACAGCCCAGGACCTGTCTTTTGTGGGAAAAAGAAAAAGGAATTTTGAGAATAGGAAACACCGATTGCACTTCACTGCACCAATACACCATACACCCATATGCACCAAATAAAAAAAAATGCACAAAAAGCACCATCACCAAAATGCACCAAAAACATTTCAGAAATAATTATTAATGATGCCTTGTGCTTGGCTTGACTGCTGGGCCGTTGGACCTTCTTACTTCATGTTCTTCGGTGTGCCATCGTTAGACTTGATGCCTTCTTGTCCGGGCACACCAAAGATTAATTAATAAAAAAGGGCACAAACCGTGTCCGCTTTTTATTTTGGCCAGCAGGGCCAGCGTAGGTGGTCCGACTGCATGGCATGTGCGCCACTTAAGAACAGTGGTCCGCAAGCAAGATGCTGCTGGCAGCAATGGTCTGCTCCAGCAAAGGTGCCAGGCCACAGAACGTATGGTCCATATGGTGTATCAGTGCAGGCAGCAGGCAGCAGGCAGCAGGGTGCAGCGCAAGAGTGCGACCGCACGGCACAGGACACCTGCACACTCCCCTCACAAAAGACCATGGGTCCATGAGTGGGGAGGAAGACAAAGCAGAGGTTACCGGGGTCAAGGTCGCAAGGGTACACACAATACAAGGTAATGCGATATGAGGGGCGCGGGAGAGCAAGCTGAGAAAGCTCGTCCCTAATCGTACGTCACCCCCCATGTCAATCTACCTACCCTTGCCCTTCCCCGTATTTACACAATTTACAAATTCGTCTCTACTGTCTCGTCTCCCATATCTCCCCTCAACCAAATTCGTCCCCAATCCCTCCCACGAAGGAAGGGATGGAATATCACACAATGTCTCACCCACGTCATGATGCATCTTTACCATCCAAACATTTACAAAACCTGGTGTGGAGTCCTTTCACCTTGGTGAGTGGGTGTGGATGGTGCGAAGAGATTTCTTCCTAGCTATCCTTCTGAATGACATTATCACAGTTGCACTACCCGGGGTCTTGCCCTGCCAATCCATTGGCCTCTTTACATTATGCGGTTCTAAAAACAAAATTCCCATTGACCATACTGTGGTGCTCTTCCAATTTGGGGTCTCACTCCCCCAATTTTTCTATACTGTGCCCTAGCACAATTTCGGGGCTGGGTCGTGTGGCTCTACCAGCAGGTCTACCTACCTGCGCACCTCCGCCACTGACGTCGCCACCCGAGCTTGCCATGCTCCTTCACTACCCTAACCTGGGGAAGGCCCTCCTGGCACTCTCA
Source organism: Myxine glutinosa (assembly GCF_964187855.1). Classification (NCBI taxonomy): domain Eukaryota; kingdom Metazoa; phylum Chordata; class Myxini; order Myxiniformes; family Myxinidae; genus Myxine; species Myxine glutinosa. Next base: position 12,665 of record NW_027618759.1, read on the forward strand.
CCCCACTAATGCCCTCCCTGGCATTGGGCTACCCGGGTCCTTCTCTCGGAGCCTCGGTCCCTGCTGAACTCTAACTCAACTCTACCTGGCTCCCAGAGCCTCCCTGCAGCCTCACCTGGCTGACAGACTACCAGTGGCGGAGTGCCCCAATAACCATACTCACTAACAGGCTCACACGCCCAGCCATTCCACTAACTTATGCACCCCTCGAAGCAATACTTTGCTACTACACGCACCACAGATGTCAATATCCAAACAATTTACCTACTCCCTCTACCTAACTTTAAACTACCCTCCCCGGGTATTCGTGAAGGGGTCCATCCTCCCCTCATTCACTCCTTCGAACCATGCACTCCACACCACTCATTCCACACACCATTTACTCCACACCATTTATTCCACACCCCCAAGCTCTCTTGCACACTCTTGTGCTCTCATTCCTCTGTTCTGCGCTCGCACCCCATGCAAGCCCATTCACTCAACACCATTACACATGTACTCAATACTCCACTCATACACTTTCACACACACACACACACACATCATTCTCGAGCATTACTTCATTTGCTCACCATCACCACCAAGACTCTCATTCACAATTCCTCATTTGCACCTAAAGCACATCCTCTAGCTCATACACACAGCATCATCTAACTATCTCCTGTCATCCCTTTACACTAAGCACATCCCTCGTCATTAACAACCACCTAAACTGACTACGTCCCCACTACTTGTACAATGTCTCTACTTAAATCTCAAGTCTCCTAAAGTCATTTCTAAGTCCCTACCATTATCCTAGCCCGCCCTGGCTAGTTTACACTGCCAAACCCCATACTCTACTGCTCCTTTGCCCAAATGATGTGAGGGATGGTAGAGCTCCCATCCCTCTACATCGGACACTATCTCCCACGATCACCCCCCAGTCCTCTCGCACTATGAGCCCCCGTCATGTGAGGTACTGGGTCCTGCCTCGGCATCTAAAGCCGAGGCGATCCATGAGGGCGCCTGCTCGCTGGTGTAAGGTCTTAGCCGGTCGGCGTGGACGATCCGAGGGAGGGCTCGTGGCCCCATCTTGATCTTAATGACCACATCACAGACTTGCGACAGGACGACCCCCGGGCCTTGCCAGGGAGAGGTGAGTTTGGGGCACCTACCCTTCCGCCTCCGGGGATTAAAGAACCAAATCTTCATCCCCGGAGCATACTGACTCCCCTGGCTCCGGTGGTCGTACCTGGGCTTCATCTTGGCACCCGCCAGCTGAGGCTGGCGGCGTGCGAAGGCATGGACCCTCTCCATGCCTTCCTTCAAGTGACGTGCATAGCCCTCCCTCGGCGGTGTATCGGTGGTGTCGGGCACGGGACCGCATAGCAAGTTGGCGGGTGCCCGCAACTCCGGCCCATACATAAGCAACGCTGGACTGCATGCGGTGGCTCCGTGCTGGCTGGTTCGGTAGGCCATTAACAAATACGGGAGATGTTCGTCCCAGTCGTCCTGACGGGTGGTGGTGAACAATGCCAATTGTTGGGTCAAGGTTCGGTTGAACCGTTCCACCATCCCATCAGATTGTGGTCAAAAGGGCATTGTTCTTGTTTTTCTAATTGATAGGAGCCTGCACACATCTTTTAACAATTGACTCTCAAAATTTCGGCCCTGGTCGGTGTGCAGCTCCTCTGGAATCCCATGCCGATATACAAATCCTTCCACGAAGGCCTGTGCTACCACCCCGGCTTCTTGGTTGGGGAGGGCAAAGGCCTCCGGCCACTTGGAGAAATAGTCCATTACAATGAGGATGTACTTGTTACCTTGACGGGTGCGGGATAGTGGTCCTAGAATATCCATAGCCACCTGCTCAAGGGGGGCCCCCACTTGGTGTAATTGGTGGGGGGCCCTCATCCTCCGTGCTGGTACCTTTTTAGCAGTACAGGGCCACAGGCATCGCATCTCTGACACCAGTCCTGTATATCGCGCCCCATATTTACCCAATAGAACCTCCGGCGGACCCGAGATGTAGTCTTTGTCCTGCCCAAATGGCCGCCGGAGCGGGTACCATGCACCTGCTGTAATATTGTGTTCTTAAATTTGTCTGGGACTATCACCAGCCAGGAAGTTCTCTCAGAGGGAACCTCCACCCACTTGCGGTACAAGATGTTGTCTTTCAATTCCAGGGTGTGCCACTGAGCCCAATATGCCTTTGTTGGCGCCCAGAGGGGGGTGACCTCTTCCCCATTAGGTCTTTGTCCCAATCGAACCCATTCATACACTGGTCCCAGTACGGGATCCTCCCGCTGGGCCGTGCTCCAAGCCAAAGCGTCTCTCCCGTAACTCAACTCCGATCAGGTTAAGCGCCTCTCACTCCCCGCTCAACACTGAGGTGGGGGCCTCGTGCAAGGGTTTATATTGCCACGCCCAGCGAACCCTCTGGAATGTCCAGCCACACCCTGTCAGGCGATGTCACTCGAGCTCTAGTTGGCTGGTGAGGGCTTACCGGCTCCGTCTTGATGGCTGCTTGACGTGGCCGCACCTCCACCCTTGCGCACCTTCCCCCTTTTCGGGCCTTACCTCGTGGCCTTTGGGCTGGTTTGAGCGGAAGCCCAACGAGTTCGCGAAGGCTGCTGGCAGCCTAAATGGCGAGGGCAATGTACAGATTGGTAAGCGCTTAATGGCGTCGCTTGGAGGGAGGCTGCAAAATGGACGAACGGGACCTACTCTTATTTGTTTTACACAACCCAGATGCAACTATTGGATATGGCCTTATCCTAAACACATACTATGAAATAACTAACGTCCTAAGGTGACCTACGTGTTGCATGTGGCCTGTCTATGGGGTGCATCCTTTAACCTTTAATGATGTTACCTGTGTGGGTTCTCAAAACCGCAACAATATATATATATATGTATAATTATATATATATATATATATATATATATATATAAAATATATATATATATATATATATATATATATATAAAATATATATATATATATATATATATATATATATATATATATATATATATATATATATATATATGTATAATTATATATATATATATATATATATATATATATATATATATATTTATATATATATATATATATAGATATATATATATATATATGATATATATATAAAAAACATACATATATATATATATATATATATATATATATATATATATATATATATATATATATATATATATATATATATATATATATATACACAGTGCATTCAGAAAGTATTCAAACCCCTTCACTTTTGTCACATTTTGTTATGTTGCAGCGTTATGCTGAAATCGTTCAAATTTATTTTTTCCCTCATCAATCTACACTCAGTACCCCATAATGACAAAGAGAAAACAGGATTTTAGAAAGTTTTGCAAATTTATTATGAAGAAAAACCTGAAATATCACATTGACATAAGTATTCATACCCTTTGCTCTGACAATTGAAATTTAGCTCAGGTGCCTCCCATTTCTCTTGATTATCTTTGAGATGTTTCTACACCTTGATTGGGGTCCACCTGTCGAAAATTCAATTGATTGGACATGATTTGGAAAGGCACACACCTGTCTATATAAGGTCTCACAGCTGGCAATGCATACCAGAGCAAAAACCTAGTCATGAGGTCGAAGGAACTGCCTGCAGAGCTCAGAGACAGGATTGTGTCGACGCACAGATCTGGGGAAGCCTACAAAAAAATTACTGCTGCATTGAAGGTTCCCAAGAGAGATCGTTGAGAGAGAGGAAGACAAATGATGGATTGCGAAAGATGATGGGAAATGAGCCTGTGATTGATGCTGTGAAGAGGAACAGGTTGAGATGGTTTGGTCATGTGTTGAGGAAGGATGAAAGTGACTGGTTGAGAAGAGTGATGGAAATGAATGTAGAAAGAAGTAGAGGACGGGGAAGACCGAGAAAGACTTGGCTAAAGATGGTGGAAGAAGAAATGCGGGCAAGGGGGTTAACAAGGAGAGATGCAGAAAATAGGGCAAAATGGAGAAGATTGTCATGGGGACCGCAAGGCTAACCCCCGCTCTAGCAGGGAAAATTGCCTTTAAAATGCATGTTGTGTTGTTGTTGTTGAAGGTTCCCAAGAGCACAGAGGCCTCCATAATTCTTAAATGGAAGAAGCTTGGAACAACCAGGACTCTTCCTAGAGCTGGCCGCCCGGCCAACTGAGCAATCGGGGGAGAAGGGCCTCGACAAGAGAGGTGACCAATAACCTGATGTTTACTCTGGCTGAGCTCCAGAGATCCTGTGTGGAGATGGGAGAAACTTCCAGAAGGACAACCATCACTGCAACACTCCACTGATCTGGGCTTTATGGCAGAGTGGCCAGACGGAAGCCTCTCCTCTGTGAAAGATACATGAAAGCCCCCTTGGAGTTTGCAAAAAAGCACCTGAAGGGCTCTCAGACTGTGAGAAACAAGATTCTGTGGTCTGATGAAACCAATATTGAACTGTTTGGGTGACAGGATATATGTGAGTGGTCCAGAAACCCTGGGCGCAATTTGAAGAACGATACCTGCAACAAACAACTAAGTTTATTATTGTTCTTTGGTGCAAAACAAAACATGATTACTCGTTAAACAGTCCAATCTGTCTAATATATACACAAAGAATTAAGTTAAGCACCCCTACACAACGAATTAAGGTAAGCACCCCCTAATATATATTCTTTGTGTATATGTATACATTGGCATATATTCTAAGGTATGTGAGATCAAATAATGATTGGTATGACATTAGCAATTATCCATTGATGAAATTGAGTGATCAAAGTGAAAAAAAGTGATTGGTTGAGTCAGTGATCCGATCACGTGGGTCCTACACACGTTATTGACGCAAAGATCGCTAGAGGTCTTCTCAGAACAATGACTGTACGTTAGAAAACATAAACGTCATCCACACTGTCCGTGATGGACCAAAAGCTCCATACTTAAATTGAGGTGAAAATATGCCTAAAATTCCCAAAAAATTTCACCTTAAATTATTCAGAATAAAATATTGAAAACGGCATGATTGTTATGTTTTTATGTGACCATAATATCACTTCTCCAGAAAATATAGCAATATCATGGGTATATTACACTGTTTTGACGACAACAAACTTGTAATGTGCGAGGTTGTAAAAAAACGGGGGGGGGTGCTTAACTTAATTCTTTGTGTATACATGAAACAGATCAGTTCAAATGTTCAAACTGCTTTCCTTCATTGTCTATGCACAGCTGTAGCCATGACGAAACACTCTAACACACAGTTCTGCATGTTTCAGTCGTTAAGGCAGCAGTCTCATTACGGATGAATTATTTCAAGTCTCCAAGGGTCGTAGGATTTCTCGCATACACTTTGTGTTGGAAGAAACCCCAAAGGAAGAAATCACAGGGTGTTGTTAAATCATAAGACTGCGGCGGCCATTCAACCGGACCGCGATGGCCAATCCATTTGTCTGTATAGTTCAAATTAAGGTAAAGTTCATTGTGCTAGCAGCATAATGAGCAGGCGCACCATCATGCATGAACCACATTTGGCCATCATTGAGTGGAAATACATGCTGCTCCAACATTAGAAAGTAATTTGCAGCATTCACATTTTCTTCGAAAAATATTGGTCCAGCAATGCCTCCAGAAGAAATGCCTGCCCAGATGGACACACTAGCTTGATACTGGACGTTGTGCTCAACAGTAAATCATGGGTTGTCTAATACCCATATCACGATGTTGTGACTATTCCCAGAACCAGATAAAGTCAACTTGGATTCTTCTGACCACCAGATCCTGTTCTGCAAATCATTGTCCTTATCCATTAACCCAGGCAATCTCTCATCTGCCTCAATGCGCCTGTCAAAATCATCCTCTGACAGTCGGTGAATTAATCTGGGTATGTATGGTTTTCGCAGTAAGGTCTTTTAGTATTCTTCGAAATGATGATCGGCTTATGTTGCTGACGTTTGATGAACGACGAGTTGATAATGGTGTATCACTGTTGAGCTGTTGTTGAATGACCGCTCTGTTTTCCTCAGTTCAAACAGTACAAGGCCTACATGGTGACTGTTTTAGAAGAATGCTGACGGTTTCATCAAACTGCTGGATTATTCTGCCGATGGTTCTTCTGTCAATTGTGTCGGCCCCACATTCTCTGACAGGTTGTCTGCGAGCTTCAGCCGAATTCCCAGAAACAGAATAAAAGTGTACAGTGTGAATTTTCTGTCTCACGATATCCTCCGTCATATTAGGGCGTCTAATTCACAATGAACTGAACTAATGCAAAGACAAACACGTGCAGCACAGTGAGTGAAACTCACCCCAATCCATATCACGTGATGCACCTCACTCTGTTGAGTATCACGTGATGCCTGTGCGTGTTGAAGCGGTCACATCCATTTACGAGTCGTCATGTTTTGTTTTGCACCAAAGAATAATAATCAACTTAGTTGTTTGTTGCAGGTATTGTTCTTCAAAATGTGCCCAGGGTTTCTGGACCACCCTTTATATATCTATAATAACAAGCATTACGCCTAGGTACCCCGTCGTTGAAGTGATGTGATTTGACAAAGTGGAAGACGCAAGGCGGCCATCTTCGATTTTGGCGTGGCCACCCAATTTTCAATAGCGTTCTCCCTTATGCCTAGATACACCCACACACCAGATTAGAAGTTAGAAGTTCGTTTATTTTTCAAGATATTCCGCTCACAAGGTTCAGACATACATGGCGGCGGCCATCTTGGATTTTGACGTGGCGACCCAATTTTCAATAGCGTTCTTCCTTATGCATAGATACATGCACACACCAGATTAGAAGTTAGTAGTTCGTTTATTTTTCAAGATATTTCACTCACAAGGTTCAGACATACATGGCGGCGGCCATCTTGGATTTTGACGTGGCGACCCAATTTTCAATAGCGTTCTTCCTTATGCCTAGATACACCCACACACCAGATTAGAAGTTGGTACTTCGCTTATTTTTCAAGATATTCCGCTCACAAGGTTCAGACATACATGGCGTCAGACATACATGGCGGCGGCCATCTTGGATTTTGACGTGGGTTGCGCCCACACACCAAATTAGAATTCGGTCCTTCGCTTATGCACGAACGCATGTACACACGCACGCCCGCGCGCCCACACACACGGACGGAGGGGAAAACCATAGTCACCCCTTTCGCTCCGCGGTGCGACGGGGGACAATAAAAGGCAGTGTCCGTCCGTCCGTCTGTCTCCTCCATAACTCCAAAACCATGAAACCTAGTGGCCCCAAACTTTGCATGCATACACCGGAACCTCCAACAGATTGCTGAGATGAAAACTGAGTGTTTGGGTGTGTTCTAACATCCTTTTCGAAGATGATAAACTTGATGCTCATACGATAAAAAACCTGATGTGGTGGTTTACCAATATGGCGGCCCGCCATCTTGGTCAGCCCACTGCACCTCGCTGGGTTCCGAAGCCGCCATTTTGTTTCAGCCTACTAAAACGTGCCTTGCCTTGGAAACACGATCGATTTATCATGACATCATTGAAGCATATCATCAAAATCTGGATTCGGATATGAGGAGTGGATGCCGTAGACCAAATAATGTCCAAATCTGGAGTGAAATCTGACGAAATTTACCATATCTTTTGATTTTATAACTAAGTATATGTATTCATTTATTTAGGCGAGGCTGGGATTCTCGTTCTGGTGTTAGTTTTCTTATTTAACTTTGTCAGGTGAAACACATCTCGCTATTCGAGATTGGTGCCGATGATAGATATTCGCATCTTGCTTTTCGAGATCGGTGCCAGTGATAGATATACGCATCTTGTTGTACCGTATATGAGATCTGTGCCAGTGTGTGTGTGTGTGTGTGTTACTGTTTGTGTGTGTGTGTGTCTGTGTGTGTGTTTGTTGCTGTACTTTAAGGCAAAATGACGTCGTGTGCTGCCGACAGGTGCATAAATTGTGACGAACGAGGACGAACAAAGGCAGGAGTGACTTTCCATCGGTAAGGCTTTAAACACCGTTACTGTGTGTGCTACTATGTTTGTGTGTGTGTTACTGTGTGTTACTGTGTATATGTTACTGTAAAGCGCGATGCTGCGCACGCTAATGCTTACGCAAAGAGCAAGCGGACAACGCGGTTCATAAAAGAGTCTTTATTCAAAGTACTCAAACTGCAGCACTCAGCTGCTCAGGGCTGCGCGCTCCGCGTATATCGTGAGGCCACGCCTCTCTCCCTGGCGTGGCCCATCCCCACTTGGTGTGCGGGGTGATGTCACCGCGTCAGTGCTTTCGTGTCCGCCACACGCGCCCCCCCAGAATCCCCGCGCACCTGAAGGGTCAGTTTGCGGAGCAAACGGATGACCCGGCCGAAGCGCCCCCTGGCGACTGGCGGCGTCTGGGATGCAGGGATGCCATCTGGGATGCCTCTGGCAGCAGGACCGGGGGGCGGCGTGGCGGCGGGGCTGGGCGGTGCCGGGGGTCCGCCCGCAGGGGGGCGGCCCCGACGCGGGGGTCAGGCCACTGGCGGTGGATGGTCCACGTCGAGGTGGGCCGGCTTGAGGCGGTCTACAGAAACGCGGTCAGGAGTACCGCCGATGTCCAAGGTGAAGTGCTTCGCCCCGGTCTCCAGCACGCGGAAAGGCCCGTCGTACGGGGGCCGCAGTGGTGTCCGGTGGGCATCGTGGCGGACAAAGACGTACTCCACCGTGCGAAGCTCCGGGGCGACGTGCGTCGGTGGGTGCCCGTGGCATGCCGTTGGCACCGGGGCGAACCTCTGGGCGGTCTCTTGCAGAGCGGAGCGCTGCTGTGCCGCGGACCATGGTGCCGTGGAGTCGGGGAGGAACTCGCCCGGCACCCGCAGCGGTTGCCCGAAGACCAACTCCGCCGCGGATGCGCGCAGGTCCTCCTTGGGCGCCGTCCGGAGGCCCAGCAGGACCCAGGGGAGCCTGTCGACCCAGCCGCCGTCGCGGAGGGTGGCCCGGAGCGCGGCCTTTAATGAGCGGTGAAATCGCTCACACAGGCCGTTAGCCTGGGGGTGGTATGCCGTGGTTCGGTGCAGCCGGACCCCGAGCCCCTGCGCGACCGCCCCCCAGAGCTCCGAGGTGAACTGGGGGCCGCGGTCGGACGAGATGTCTGAGGGGGCGCCGAACCGGGCGACCCAGGTGGCGATGAAAGCCTGCGCGACATCCGCCGCCGTCGTCGAAGCCAAGGGCATGGCCTCCGGCCACCGGGTGGTGCGGTCCACCATGGTGAGGACATGGGTGAAACCCCGCGAGGGGGGCAGAGGTCCCACCAGGTCCACGTGGACGTGGTCAAACCGGCGTTCCGGCACCGTGAACGGGGCCAACGGGGCCTGGGTGTGCCGGTGCACCTTGGCGCGCTGGCACGCGAGGCACGTCCTGGCCCAGCCGCGGACGGCCTTCCGGAGGCCATGCCAGACGAACTTGTCGGCGATCAACCTTTGGGAGGCCCTCGCGCCCGGGTGGGACAGGCCGTGGATGGCGTCAAACACCTGGCGCTGCCAGCCCGCGGGCACGATGGGGCGAGGACGCCCGAGGGAGACGTCGCACAAGAGGGCCGTGCCTGCGCCGTCGAATGGCACCTCGGTGACACGGAGGCCCGTGACGGCGGTCCGCAAGGCCTGGACGTCGGGGTCAGTGGCCTGGTCCGCTGCCATCCGGGCATAGTCGATGCTGAGGTGGACTGCGTGGGCGACGGCCCGAGAAAGGCAATCCGCCACCGGGTTGTCCTTCCCCGCAACGTGCCGGATGTCCGTCGTGTACTCGGACACGGCCGAGAGGTGACGCTGCTGCCGGGCCGACCACGGCTCGGTGACCTTGCCCATCGCGAAGATCAGCGGCTTGTGGTCGACGAAGGCCGTGAATGCACGGCCCTCGAGCAGATGGCGGAAGTGCCTGACCGCCAAGTGAAGCCCGAGCAACTCGCGGTCGAAGGTACTGTAACGGCGTTCGGGCGGGCGAAGCTGCCGGCTAAAGAACGCCAGCGGTTGCTAAGCTCCACGCACCCATTGCTCGTGCACCGCGCCCACCGCGTAGTCCGAGGCGTCGGTGGTGAGGACGATCGGTGCATCGGGCGCCGGGTGCGCGAGCATGGTGGCGTTAGCCAAGGCGAGCTTCGCGCCCGTGAACGCCCTGTCCATCTTCTCGGTCCAGGTAACGTCGCCTTTGCCCGGCTTACCTCGGAGAGCTTCGTGCAGGGGGCGCAGGAGCTGGGCGATACGGGGCAGGAACCGATGGTAAAAGTTCACCATGCCCAGGAACTCCTGCAGCCCTCTGATCGTGCGGGGGCGCAGAAACCCCTTCACCGCCTCCACCTTGGCCGGCAGGGGGACGGCTCCGTGCCTGGTGACACGGTGCCCCAGAAAATCGATTATGGCGGCGCCGAACCGGCACTTTGCGGGGTTCACAATCAGGCTATGCTGGCCCAGGCGTTCGAAGAGCGTGCGGAGGTGGCGTAGGTGCTCTTCGCGGGACGCGCTGGCGACGAGGATATCGTCCAGGTAGACGTAGACAAAATCCAAGTCGCGCAGGACGCTGTCCATCAGTCGCTGGAACGCCTGAGCCGCATTCTTCAGACCGAAGGGCATCCGCAGGAACTCGAAGAGTCCGAATGGCGTGATGACCGCCGTCTTCGGGACGTCCTCCGGCCTGACGGGGACCTGATGGTAGCCGCGTATGAGGTCCACCTTCGAGAAGAAGGACATGCCCGCCAAACGGGCAGAAAAGTCCTGAATGTGGGGGACGGGGTAGCGGTCGGGGGTGGTGGCGTCATTGAGACGGCGATAGTCCCCGCACGGTCGCCATCCCCCGCCGGGCTTCGGCACGATGTGCAGCGGCGACGCCCAAGCGCTCTCTGAGCGCCGAACGATGCCGAGTCGCTACAGGGTAGCGAACGCCGCTTTTGCCACCGCCAGCTTCGTCGGCTCGAGGCGGCGTGCCCGGGCATAGACTGGTGGCCCGACGGTGGGGATGTGATGGGCCACCCCGTGCTTGACGGCACCCGCCGAGAAGGTGGGCCGCGTGAGGGCCGGGAAGCCGGCGAGGAGGCGGGTGAATGCGTCCGCTGCCGGAAGCGTACAGACCAACGTGGCCGGAACCGAACCGTTCGGCAAACCGCTTGGCAAGCCGCTCGTTGAGCTGCTCGACGAGCTGGGCAGCGCACAAGCGAGCGAGCTGAACGTCTCGGCCTGGACAAGACGTCTGCGCTTTACGTCGACCAGGAGCCCATTAGCGCACAGGACGTCCGCGCCAAGCAGTGCCATGGGCACGTCGGCGGTGACGAACGTCCATCGGAAAACCTGCCCTCCGAACCGCAGAGAGAGGCAGCGTTTTCCGTACGTACGGATGGGCGTCCCGTTCGCGGCAAGCAGCGCGGGGCCCCCGCCCGCGGCGTGCTTGTCTGACGTGCCGGCGGGAACGACACTCACCTGCGCTCCCGTGTCGCACAGGTAACGGCGCCCGGATAAGGTGTCCGTTATGAACAGCAGGCTGCTCGAACGGCCGGCACTCATCGCCACTATTGAGCGCCGGCCCGGGCGTTTCCCGACCTGTTGAAGGAGCATGACGGATGACATTGCCGAGCCTCGTGGCCAAACTTGGCGTGGAACCAGCACCAGGTGGTGGAGCTGGAGGAGCGCGGCTGGCTCCGCCAGGCCGGTGGAGTTGGCGGGTTTCCCCGCGGTGGCGGTTTTCGCCGCGGCGGTGGGCGGGGCGTGGCCGCGGTCACGAGGTGCGTATCAGCATGCTGCGTATGCTGTATAAGCTGATGCTGTGGATCAGCAGCATCAGCAGCATTAGCAGCATCAGCCACGAGGGCCGTGACGGCCACGCCGACTCTCGCCCGCGTGTCCGAAGCGGCGAAGTACTTGTCCGCCTCGGCCGCCAATGCTCGGGGTTCCGTTAGCCCGGTCCCGGCCAACGCGAGGCGAACCTGCGCTGGAAGTTGGCGACGGAAAAGCGCCCGGAATAGAGAACCGGGGGCTTCGTCGCCCAACAGTGACAGCATATGGTCCATTCTGACCGACGGGAGCATGTCGCCGAGCTCGGGGAGATCCAGGAGGCGGTCGGCCCGTGCGTCGTCCGTGAGGCCGAACGTGGCTAGGAGTAGCCGCTTGAGTGCCTCATACTTGTGGCCGTCCGGTGGGTGGCGAAGGACGGACACAACTCGAGCGGCCGTGCCGGGCCCGAGGGAGGCGACGACGTGGCAGTAGCGCATGTCGTCGTTGGTGAGGCGCCGAAGCTGAAATTGGGCTTCGGCTTGAACGAACCAGACTTCGGCCTGGGCCTCCCAAAATTCGGGAAGTTTAATCGCCATTGCCTTGTCGTTGGCCATTGCAATGGCGTCGTGTTCGGAAGGATCGCTACGGCAGATCCAACGTCGAGGTCACCATATAAAGCGCGATGCTGCGCACGCTAATGCTTACGCAAAGAGCAAGCGGACAACGCGGTTCATAAAAGAGTCTTTATTCAAAGTACTCAAACTGTAGCACTCAGCTGCTCAGGGCTGCGCGCTCCGCGTATATCGTGAGGCCACGCCTCTCTCCCTGGCGTGGCCAATCCCCACTTGGTGTGCGGGGTGATGTCACCGCGTCAGTGCTTTCGTGTCCGCCACAACTGTGTATATGTTACTGTGTGTGTGTGTGTGTGTGTGTGTGTGTGTGTGTGTGTGTTACTGTGTGTTACTGTGTATGTGTTACGGTGTGTGTGTGGGTTGGCGTCAGGAAGGGCATCCGGCCATAAAAACATTGCCTCAAAAAGGGAACCATGACAATTACAACTACATATTGGCAGGGTGCAGCCCGAAGTGGAGATCGGTTTCTGAGGTTTGGGACATGGAATGTAGGGACAATGACAGGGAGATCAGGAGAAGTGGTGGAAGTATTGGTCAGAAGAAGAGTGGACATATGTTGTGTGCAAGAGACGAGATGGAAGGGAAGTGGTGTGAGAATGGTGAAGGGTAGGCAGGGACAGAAATACAAGTTTGTGTGGCAAGGGTGCCCGGAGGGTGTGAATGGTGTTGGTGTCCTGTTTTCTGAGGAGTTTGTAGACAGTGTGGTGAGTGTGACTAGAGTGAGTGATAGGTTGATGATGGTGAAAATGATGATTGGAAAGCTCTTGGTGAACGTCATCTCGGGATATGCTCCGCAGGTTGGTCGAAGCAATGAAGAGAAGGACAAGCTCTGGTGTGCGATAGAGAAGCTGATGGAAAACGTGAAAGATGAGGAAGTTGTTGTGGTGGGAGGAGACCTGAATGGACATGTGGGAAGGAGTATGGATGGTTTTGAGGGAGTTCATGGGGGTTACGGATATGGTGTGAGAAATGGAGAAGGTGAAAGGATTTTGGAGTTTGCTGATGGAGTTGATTTGTTGATTTGTAATACTCAGTTCCAGAAAGAGGATAATAAGCTTGTTACATACACGTCAGGTGGGTCGACGACAACCGTTGACTACCTGATGGTGCGTAGGCGAGATAGGGGGCACCTCCGGGACACAAAGGTGATCCCGGGGGAGGAGGCTGTTTCACAGCACCACTTGGTTGTCTGCGACATAAGGGTGAAAGGTGCGAGGAGAGCTCGGGGGGTGAAGTACCAACCAAGAATGAAGGTGTGGACGTTGAAAGAGGTGACAGTAAGGGAGGCATTAAAAGAGAGGCTGAGTAGGGTAGAGGATGATGTGGTTGAGCTTGAAAGTGGTTGGATGTCAATGAAAGCTAGTCTGTTGGGAGCCGTTGGTGAGGTATGTGGATGGACAAAAGGACCACCGAGGCACTCGGAAACATGGTGGTGGGATGATGAAGTTGGAAAGAGGATTGAAGAGAAGAGGAAGAAGTTCAAGGAGTGGCAGAAGGTGAAGGGTACAGGAGCAGAAACAGCAGAGCATGAAAGTTATAAGGCAGCCAGGAAGGCTGCAAAGAAAGAGGTAGCAAAGGCGCAGGAGGCATGTAGGAAAATGTTCGGAGCACGCTTGGATTCGGAAGAGGGTCAGAAAGCAGTATTCAGGATTGCAAAGCACATAGCGAAAGAGAGGTGTGATATGATGGGGGTGAGTTGCTTGAAGGATGAAGTGGGACAAACCATTGTCGACCCAGATGGAATTAAAGGAAGATGGAAAAGATATATGGAAATGCTGTTGAATACAGAGAATGAATGGGATGGCAACATAGAGAGTAACCCAGTTTTAGGACTGGCAGAGAAGATAACTGAGAAGGAAGTTGAGGAAGCGATAAAAGCAATGAAGAGTGGAAAAGCGGGAGGGCCGACGGGAGTTGTGGGAGATATGTTGAAGGCAGCAGGAAGTTGGGGTGTGAAGAGAATGACAGAGATCTGTAATCTGGTGGTGAAAGAAGGCCGCATTACAGTGGATGGGAACTGAGTACCCTCGTCCCTCTATACAAGGGGAAAGGTGACCCTCTGGAGTGTGGCTCGTACCGAGCGATAAAGTTATTGGAGCATGGAATGAAGGTATTGGAAAGGGTGTTGGAGAGGAGGATAAGGAAGAAAGTGAAGATCGACGAAATACAGTTTGGATTTATGCCAGGAAGAGGAACGACAGATGCGCTTTTCATTGTGAGGCAGTTGCAGGAGAAGTACATGGAGAAGAGGAAGAAGTTGTTTTTTGGGTTTGTTGATCTGGAGAAAGCATTCGATAGGGTTCCACGCAAAGTATTGACATGGGCATTGAGGAAGTTAGGAGTGGAGGAATAGTTGATCAGAGTAGTGATGGCAATGTACAAAAGAGCGCGCACAGCTGTAAGGACAAAGGACGGAAACAGTGGTGAGTTTGAGGTGAAGGTGGGAGTGCATCAGGGGTCGGTAATAAGTCCACTACTATTTGTAGCTGTGATGGAGGTGCTGGCTCAGAACGTAAAGGAGGGTTTACCGTGGGAGTTGTTGTATGCAGATGATCTGGTGTTGATTGCGGAAAGTATGGATGGACTGAAGGAAAAGATGAACGAGTGGAAGGAATGTATGGAGACAAAAGGTCTGAAGGTGAATATCGGAAAGACGAAGGTGATGGCAAGTGGTAAAGCATGTGGTGAGGTGGAAATAACTGGGAAGTGGCCGTGTGCTGTGTGCAGGAAGGGTGTCGGAGTGAACTCCATTCAATATACAATGTGCGCTGAGTGGGTTCATCAAAAATGTAGTGGTCTGAGAGGGTCATTTACCAGTGTGGCAGCTACATTCAAATGTAAGGTGTGCACAGAGGGAGCTGCAGATGGAGGAAATGTTGAGTTGGATCTTGGAGACGGCGTGAAGCTGGAAGGTGTGAAAACATTTTGCTACCTCGGAGACATGCTGAATGGAGAAGGTGGATCAGACTCGGCAACGGTTGCTCGAGTGAGATGTGCATGGAAGAAGTTTCGGGAACTGAGTGGCGTGCTGATGAGGAGCAGAGTGTCGCTGAAGCTGAAGGGAAAGGTGTGTGCTGCATGTGTGAGAAGTGTTATGATTTATGGGAGCGAGGCATGGGTAATGAATGTAGAGCAGCAACGAAGGCTGGAAAGGGTGGAAATGCGAATGGTTCGATGGATGTGCGGGGAGTATCGTTGAGAGAGAGGAAGACAAATGATGAATTGCGAAAGATGATGGGAATATTGCCTGTGATTGATGCTGTGAAGAGGAACAGGTTGAGATGGTTTGGTCATGTGTTGAGGAGGGATGAAAGTGACTGGTTGAGAAGAGTGATGGAAATTGATGTAGAAGGAAGTAGAGGACGGGGATGACCGAGAAAGACTTGGCTAAAGATGGTGGAAGAAGAAATGCGGGCAAGGGGGTTAACAAGGAGAGATGCAGAAAATAGGGCAAAATGGAGAAGATTGTCATGGGAACCGCAAGGCTAACCCCCGCCCTAGCATGGAAAATGGCCTTAAAATGCATGTTGTTGTTGTTGTTGTTGTTGTGTGTGTGGGTGTGGGTGTTACTGTGTGTGCTACTATGTTTGTGTGTTACTGTGTGTTACTGTGTATGTGTGTTACTGTGTGTGTGTGTGTGTGTGTGTGTGTGTTACTATGTGCGTGTGTGTTACAATGTGCATGTGTGTTACTGTGTTACTATGTGCGTTTGTGTTACAATGTGCGTTTGTGTTAGTGTGTGTGTGTGTGTGTGTGTGTGTGTGTGTGTGTGTGTGTGTGTGTGTGTGTGTGTGTGTGTGTGCGCGGGCGTGTCACTGGGTGTGTTACTGAAACTGAACGAAACTGTCAGCTGAAGGAGCAAAATATTGTCATTGTCTTACACTAATGGTTTATTAAATTGCAGAAGTATAGGCTGGTACTTTGTAAGCAGTTTGTGAGTGTAACTTCTATGGATAAGTTGTCACTCCACTGCATCAGATTCCACTGAACCTGCGATCTATTTTTGAAATTTGCTCTCTATGATGGACCCAGATTGCGTATATCATATTCCCGTCAGGAAGCGATTCATTGTTACCCGGAAACGCCGGGAACTTTTGCTAGTATAGCTATATATACATACACACATGTAATATATATATATATATATATATATATATATATATATATATATATATATATATATATATATATATAATATATATATATAAATATATATAAATATATATATATAAATATATATAAATATATATATATAATTATATATATATATATATATAATTATATATATATATATATATATATATATATATATATATATATATATATATATATATATATATATATATATATATATATATTGTTGCGGATTTGAGAATCCTGCACGTTGTAATTGTTGTAAATATCACCCTCTGTAAATTGTAATGATTCTTGTAAATACGTCCATTTGTGTAAAGGTCAAAGGTCGTCCCCTTAGCTAGTCCATGTACAAGCACGTAGGCCACCATAGAACCTCTCCATAGTTATTTCCTTATTATGTGTTCTAGTTTAAGGCTCTGTTTCCCATTAATTGACTCTGCATTGCACCAAATGAACGAAGGTAGAATCCCCTTTCAATTGCCCCAAATCCCCTTTCAATTGCCAACTGCAAACTCCATTGAACACGAGGTCATCTCGGAGCAGAAGGTGGGAGGAGTCAGCCAAGCGCCAGGAACAAGGCGTGGCTTTGCCAACGCCTCATCAAGGGGCGGGATCGGTGAGCCCTCGCGACCAATCAAGGCCGAGGCGAGCTCACCAATGGGCGTGTCCAAAAGGCCGGCGGCTTGATCGCCACGCGCCTCATAAAAGGAGGTTGGGAGGGACTGCTTAAAGAGATGAGTGAGGAGGACGCACCGAGCAGTTCGGTTGAGGAGGAGCTGAGTTGAGTTGGGTTGACCTCAGTTGAGTTGAGTGAGCAGAAGATTGAAGGTTTGAAGAGAGGAGACGTTGTTTGCAACCAGCCCCGGCGCGCGCGCAGCTTTGACGCGCAGTTCGACCCGGTGCTACGCGGGAGCCAGATTGAGGGGGCATTGGTGGCCGTCGACTTCCAGCCCGACGTCCCGTGCAGGATCAAGCTCCAGCCAGCGTCCAGCTGAACCTTCCTCCCCTTCCTTCCACTCATTCCTGCCTTCATTCCCCATTCGTGTAAGTCTGACTGTCGTCTGTTTGTCTGTGTTGTCTGGGGTATAAGTAAGACTGTATAGATAAGCTAGAATTGCACTGTGTCTTCCTCTTCTGTAAATTACTTTCGTTTTCTTTCCTTCTCCCTTGGTTTCTTTGACTTGTACATAATTAGTAATAAATCCCTGTTCTTCCTACCTTTGCCTTCCTTTCTTCACATCCGTTCGTCTTTGTGATTTCCATCATTGAACACCTGTGGCACGATTTGGCCAATGCATAGGAATCGAGTGTAGTACTTGCTAATGGCTCGAACCGCGGGCTGCTAACCCGCTCGGCAAATAACATCTTGTCCGTGGTTTTGAACGGGGCTATCCACCGGCTTCGTGCAGAGGTTGGCGAAGGTGTACGGGACTCCCTTGACCAATCACCTCAGCCAATCTCACCCCACGAAGAAGCGGGATAGTTCCAGGACCGGGGAGACGGCCAGCTTAACAGGACAAGGGGCTAACCACCCCTTGCTAATGGGAGAGCCGTCCCCCGTTTCCGCAACAATTGGTGTCGAGGAGTTGGGATTTGGGCCCGAACCAAATTTTTAAGAACATCAAAAAATTTGGTCAAAATTTGGAGCGGCCGAAATTTCGTGTAAAACATCTAAATTAAATCGTGCCATGGATAATCAAGGCGACCGGATGCCGGTGGGGGTAGAATTAGAGGGGGTAGATTCGACCCAGGATCCCGGGGAGGCAGTGGGAGTAATAATGGAGGATGAGAGCAATGAGGATGTGGTAGCGGAGGTTTCAGGTGCACGAGATGGCGGCGCGTCGCATGAGGTGGGAGGCGCACAAAATGGCGGTTCACACGTGGTTGTGGCAGCCACGCCCGTGGCGCCGATGGACTGGGGCCTATTCATGGAGCAAATGGAGGCCCTTGTGGTCAAGACGCATGAACGAATAGGAAATAGGCTGGGAAGCCAAATTGAGGAAATGGGAAATTATTTGGAAAGCAAATTGGAGCGAATCGGTAAATTTGGGGATAGAATGGGTGACTGCATACAAAAATGTGGGGAGAGCATACGAAAATGTGGGGAAAGCGCACAAAAATGTGGGGAGACCATGGATCGCATGTTGGGCGAGGGGGTCCCAGGGGTGCACGACGAGGTAAAGCGGGTTGAGAAGCGCTGGTTGAGCGAGGCAGAGCAAAGCGCGGGTAAAATGACGGGTATAGAGATCGCGACCCGGGGTTTGGAAAAGCCGGCGACCGCTGAGGTAGAGGGAATTTTAATAAAGCCAGCGGTCGTCGAGGTGAATAAAGAAAAAGAAGTAGTGGGAATTGATATTGTAGAGATGGCAGACTTAGAAGAGCAACAGTTGGAGGAAGAGATGGATATTGTACAAAGTCCGTGTTCACATCACGATGCTGTGCTTGCTAATCCTTATAAAGATTTGCAGGTGCACGTGGAGAAGAGGAACCCAAAGGTGAGTCGCGCTGCATATGGTGCTAAGAGGTTTTTCGGCAAAGTGTTTGGCGTGAAGAGAATTGGCGCGCGATTGGGGTCGATATGGCACCCGGGCGTTTGTGGGAGGTCCGTGTTGCGTGGTGTACGAAAGAATGGCACTCGCGTGAGGAAAAAGTGTGCGTCGGCGAGTGAGTGTGTTATAAAGTGTGGGAGTAAAACCGAGTGCGAGTGGGAATGCACGTCGGCGTGTACGGAGGGTGACACAGAGAGTGAGAGCGATACGGAGTGTGCGTGCGAGGGTGAGAGTGACCCGGAGAGTGAGTTGGTGGAGGAGCGGGTGCGAGGATGCACGTTTGGGATGGACGGCGAGAGTGTGCGAGAAAGCACACCTGAGTTGGTTGTGGCGCGGGAGTGGGAGAGCCCATGGAAGCGCGTGAGTGGGTGGATGCAAGAGTGCACGCCCATGGTGAGTGTTACGGAGGACGTAACGGAGGAGAGGTGTGGAACGAAGTGTGCGAACGACGAGGGCGTGCGAGAGGTGTGGTGTGTAACAGGGAGTACGGTGGTGGAATTGACAAAGTGCATGGGATGTATGAGCAACAAACGGAACGAGTGGTGTGAGCATGCAAGTGAAGCATCGACATTAAACGGGGCAGCGTTTAGGGCGACGGATAGCCGACGCGAGCACTCGGGGCACGGTGCGCTTTGTTGGATGCGAGGCTCGGCGCGGATCGGTGCTGCATCGCTTCTCTTCGAAGCGTCGTGCACGATTCGGGCCTGGCCCCGCCCCGCACGGTCGAGTCCGGGCCTCGCCGGACAAAGGCGACCGGTCCGGTTCAAGGGCAGGTAGGAGGGACCTGAGCGGCGCCCCCTTGTGGTTGCGGCGTTCAGGCCGGGCGGGATCGAGCCATCGGGCTGGAGACCGAAAGGTTCCGCGCCGAGATGGTGCGTGGAATCTCGGGCCGAGTGTGCCGCCTCCCATGAACCGAATGCCGGACGGACTCAACCTGCAGGTGACCAAACTACCCGAATTCATTGCTCGGCTTTGCGAAGCCGAGTTTTAATGATGTCATGACGTACCGAGAGGCTCAGATATAGCGGACCGTGATGGTGGTGGTGTTTTGGATCCGAAATTTTGGAATAGTGAATAGGATTGGCAGTAATGATTGGCAAATTGATGATTGGTAAAATGATTTGCAGGTATTGGCAAATTTTGATTTGCAGGAAATTTGATGGCAAAATTAATAGTAGGAGATGCCTGATGTGCAAGGATGGTAAATCCACCATCCCTCGCACTCCCGGGGCACATGAGCACTAGTTATGGGGTTATGGCAGTGAAAACTAGCCCGTGAGGGTTAGGATAAAATGATGGGGATCTAGAGAACATTGACCATAGGTAACTGGAGATTTAAGTAGCGACATTATACCTGTAGTGGGGACGTAGAGAGTCGGGTAGTTGGATTATAACGACGAGGGAGCGCAATAGTATAAGGGGCGACTGGGAAGCGTGATTTTCAGAGGGGAGTAGTTAGATCAGATGATACTGTGTGTGTGTGTAAAAGTGTATTCAGTAGCGTATTGTGAAAAGTGTGGGTGAGGGTATTGTATTGAATGAAGAAGCCTGGGAGGAAGGAGGGTGCAGGAGGCACCAGGTGTGATTGCACAGGTGTGCAAGTGAACAGGTGTATGGAGCAGTGTATGAGTGAATAATGGTGATTGTGTGTTGTGTTGACCGAATGGTCCTGGAGGAAGGAGGGTGCAGGAAGCACCAGGTGTAGGAGTGATTGCACAGGTGTGCCAATACAAGTGAGCATGGTTGAATGAAATGAATGGTATGGAATATATGGAGTATGGAATGGATGGTGTGGAGTGAGTATGGTGGAAACTGTGGAGTGGAGTGGATGGTGTGAAGGTGTATATGGGGAGGATGGACCCCATCACGAATATCCGGGGAGGGTAGTTTAAGAGTTAGGTAGAGGGTATAGGTAAATTGTGGTTGGATATTGGCATCTGTGGTGCATGTCGAAGAATGATGTTTGGATGGGTGCATTAGTGACATGGAAATGGCTGGGCGTGTGGCCTGTTAATGTGTGTAGTTAAATGGGCACTCCGCCACTGTGAGGATGTCGGCCAGGTGAGGCCGCAGGTGGGCTCTGGGAGCTGGTAGAGGTCAATGGGGCCCGAGGATCCAGAGGAGGGGCCCGAGGATCCAGAGGAAGGACCCGGGTAGCCCAGTGCCAGAGAGGGCACCGAGGGGGTAAGCGCCAAAGAGGGCCTTCCCCAGTTAGACAGGCTAGGTAAGGAGCAGGTAAGCTCGGAGGCAACTGCAGTGGTGGAGGTGTGCAGGTGAGTATACCTGCTGGGAGAGCCACACGACCCAGTCCTGAAATTGTGCAAAGGCACAGGGAGTTGAACCGGGGGAGTGAGACCCCAAATTGATGAAGCACCACAGCTTGGTCAATGGGAATTTGGTTCTTAAAACCACATAGAGTAAGATTGCCAATGGATTGGCAGGGAAAGACCCCGGGTCATGTAAAGTGTATTAAAGTCATTTAGAGGATAGTTAGGATTGAGAATCTCCTCGCACCATCTACATCCACTCACCTGGGGTGACAGAACTCCACACCATGCCATGGTTTCTTGTTTTTATTTTTCTGCGCAAATGTTTGGAGGATGTAAGACACATCATGACGTGGGTGTGACATTGTGTTGTTGTTCCATCTCTTCCTCCTTAAGAGGGATTGATGATGAATTGGTGATGGCAAATTTTGGATTAGTGACATCAGTGGCGAATTGGTAAGTGTGTAGATTTTGTAAATATGGGGTAAGGGCAAGGGTAGAGTAGGTGACGGGGGAGGGTGACGTATGGCAGGGACGAGCCTTCTTACTTCGCTCTCCGTGCGCACCTCACCTTGCATTACCTTGTTGATGTGTACCCTTGTGACCTTACCGCTCGCTCACGCTGCCCTCTCTGTCTTCCTTCCCCGACCCATGGATCATGCTCTCTGGGCACTGAGGGGAGCGTGCGGGAGTCCGTCATTGTGTGCCCGAATCCCCGCAACCAGCTGCCTGCATCCACGCACCACTTATGGACCACATGTCTGTGGCTGAGCACCACTCATGGACCACAAGCTTTGTTGCATGGCCCCTCTGCTGGGACCGGCCAGGTTGGCCAGAGGAAGATCTTCCTTGCGGACCTCAGTGAGCTGGCACCAAGCCCACAGGTGAACCACCCATAGGCGGCCCTTGTGGGCCATAAATAGAAATGGACACGTTTGTGCTTTTTATTTATTATTATTACAAATAGGCCGCAAGGAAAGAACAACACGAAGAAAGATAACATCAAGAACGACAACGGCCAACAGAGGGAGCCGAAGAGCAAGAACCCAGTCAACAGGTTGTTTTTTTGGTATGGACATGTGTGAAATGAGCACTGGATGGTGCTCTTTATTGGTGCTGGTGCGTCGATGCAGTGCATGCTGTCTCCTCCCCTCCCACAGGATTTTCTTTTTGTTTCCCCCAAAGGAAATCGCAGGTCCTGGGTTGCAGTGTAAATACAATTAGCGTCACTTGTAAATAATGCTCCCCACCGTTCATGTATAGTTTGAGAATTAATTCCGCAATTCGGTTAGCTGTGGGCGTGAATCTGTTAGGTAGGGTGCAATGCAACAGCGGGACATACTTATTTGTGTTTTAAAACTGTCACACTCAGGGTCAGATTAATTGGAGAGGGAATTACACCTTCGTGTCACACTAAGTTAAAGTTTTATAGGCCCGGGACATGCCTGGAGGATGAGGGTGCCGTGTTGCGGATTTGAGAATCCTGCACGTTGTAATTGTTGTAAATATCACCCTCTGTAAATTGTAATGATTCTTGTAAATACCTCCATTTGTGTAAAGGTCAAAGGTCGTCCCCTTAGCTAGTCCATGTACAAGCACGTAGGCCACCATAGAACCTCTCTATAGTTATTTCCTTATTATGTGTTCTAGTTTAAGGCTCTGTTTCCCATTAATTGACTCTGCATTGCACCAAATGAACTAAGGTAGAATCCCCTTTCAATTGCCCCAAATCCCCTTTCAATTGCCAACTGCAAACTCCATTGAACACGAGGTCATCTCGGAGGAGAAGGTGGGAGGAGTCAGCCAAGCGCCAGGAACAAGGCGTGGCTTTGCCAACGCCTCATCAAGGGGCGGGATCGGTGAGCCCTCGCGACCAATCAAGGCCGAGGCGAGCTCACCAATGGGCATGTCCAAAAGGCCGGCGGCTTGATCGCCATGCGCCTCATAAAAGGAGGTTGGGAGGGACTGCTTAAAGAGATGAGTGAGGAGGACGCACCGAGCAGTTCGGTTGAGGAGGAGCTGAGTTGAGTTGGGTTGACCTCAGTTGAGTTGAGTGAGCAGAAGATTGAAGGTTTGAAGAGAGGAGACGTTGTTTGCAACCAGCCCCGGCGCGCACGCAGCTTTGATGCGCAGTTAGACCCGCTGCTACGCGGGAACCAGATTGCGGGGGCATTGGTGGCCGTCGACTTGCAGCCCGACGTCCCGTGCGGGATCAAGCTCCAGCCAGCGTCCAGCTGAACCTTCCTCCCCTTCCCTCCACTCATTCCTGCCTTCATTCCCCATTCGTGTAAGTCTGACTGTCGTCTGTTTGTCTGTGTTGTCTGGGGTATAAGTAAGACTGCATAGATAAGCTAGAATTGCACTGTGTCTTCCTCTTCTGTAAATTACTTTCGTTTTCTTTCCTTCTCCCTTGGTTTCTTTGACTTGTACATAATTAGTAATAAATCCCTGTTCTTCCTACCTTTGCCTTCCTTTCTTCACATCCGTTCGTCTTTGTGATTTCCATCATTGAACACCTGTGCCACGATTTGGCCAACGCATAGGATTCGGGTGTAGTACTTGCTAATAGTTCGAACCACGGGCTGCTAACCCGCTCGGCAAATAACATCTTGTCCGTGGTTTTGAACGGGGCTATCCACCGGCTTCGTGGATAGGTTGGCGGAGGTGTACGGGACTCCCTTGACCAATCACCTCGGCCAATCTCACCCCACGAAGAAGCGGGATAGTTCCAGGACCGGGGAGACGGCCAGCTTAACAGGACAAGGGGCTAACCACCCCTTGCTAACGGGAGAGCCGTCCCCCTTTCCGTAACAATATATATATATATACGTTTATATATATATATATATATATATATATATATATATATATATATATATATATATATATATATATATTGTTACGAATTTGAGAAAGTGTAAAGAATGTGAGAATTATGGTTTTGTTGTGTGTAACTGACCCTCGTAATGTAAAGAAAGGTCGAAGCTCGTCCTCTTAGTTAATTCCATAAACCTACACACAGGACACCATATATCCTTTTAAATAGTTAGTCCCTTATTCTATGTAGGCTAAGGATGTGTTTCCCAATAGTTTGACTCTTCATTGCACCGAATTAAATAAGAGTAGGCCCCTCCGACGCCCCATGGCAGCTTCCAAGTGCCAGGTTTGCCGGGTTTGCTGCAATTGACTCTTTAGGCACTTTGCTGCATTTTCATCTCCCGTCCACTTTGCTGCATTTGACTCCATTACGCACGAGGTAACGACGAAGAAGAAAGGCGGGTCTCCACCTCGTCATAGAGGGGAGGAGTAAGTCGGCCCCGCTCATCCAACCCAGAACGAGGGGTTTGGCTTGAGAGGGCGGAGAGAGAACACTTGGGGGAGGTTCGCAAAGGTTGAAGGGCGGGGCCTATATAACCCGCAGCGCGACGCTCCCCATGGGAGATGAGCTTTTTGGAGAAGATTGAGGTCCTGGAGAAGTCAGAGTCCTGAGAAAAGATTGAGAGGTCCGGAGAAGATTGAGAGAGAGGTGCGGCAGATGCGCGATCCAGCTAAAGCAGCCAAGAGAGAACGAGACGTGAGGGGGTGCTGATACTGCAGCAATACGCCGAGACCCTCTAGGCCCTATTGCCCGTTGTGGTGACGCGGAGCTGCCAGCTGCTGTTCGCTTGGAGCACGGAACATGGACCTCGACGGTGTGGAATTGCCCAGACCTTCCTGCCCTGCCATCGGCTTGGACCTTCTCCTCCCTCCAGTGATTCCTGCCATCATTTCCCCCGTGTAAGTGTGCCCGTTTGTCCGTCTTTCATGTTGTCTTGGGGTATTAATTAAGACTGCTATATATATAAGCTAATCATTGCCCTATGTCTCCTGCTCCTTCAATTTCCTTATAAATCATCTTTCTTTTCCTTTCTGCTTAGTGTGTATAAATAGTAATAAATCTTGTTATTCCCTACTTTGTCTTTACTTCTTCATGCTCTTTCGGTCGCTTTAGAGGTTTCCATATTGAGTGTACGTGGCGCGATTCGGCCAACGTTCAGGATCGGGTTTAGTGAAGGCTAATGACTCGAACTTCGGGTTGCTAAAAACCGCTCGGCAACTAACTAGACCATCCAAACCGGGGTTCGAGCGGTACTCGTCTCCCTAGTCTGCGGAGGGACGGATAAAGGTATTCGGGATAAACCCTGGACCCATAACCCTGATCCGTTCCATCCCGTGGGATAGCGTTACAAGTGCAAGGACCGGGGAGACGGCCAGCTTAACAGGACAAGGGGCTAATCACCCCTTGCTAACGGGAGAGCCGTCCCCCGTATCCATAACAATTGGTAGTCAGGAGTTGGGATTCGAACCTGGGACTAAATTTATTTAGCCCAAATTTTGGACACCAATTGTACTATTGGCCGTAACAATTGGTGTCTGGGAGTGAGATTCGAGGCCCGAACCAAATTTTCTATAACATCAGAAAAAGAAAAAAAAATTGGCCGAAATTACGAGCGGCCGAAATTTTGTTTAACATCCCAAATTGAGTCGTGCCATTGACAATCAAGGCGATCGGATGCAGGTGCGTGAGCTAGAAGAGGGGTTAGGGGTAACCCGGGACCACAG
Source organism: Myxine glutinosa (assembly GCF_964187855.1). Taxonomy (NCBI): domain Eukaryota; kingdom Metazoa; phylum Chordata; class Myxini; order Myxiniformes; family Myxinidae; genus Myxine; species Myxine glutinosa. The sequence goes on from NW_027618759.1 coordinate 38,576, forward strand.
GGAAGAAATGGAGGAGAACAATGAGGAGGTGGTTGAGGGAGTATCAGGCGCACAAAATGGCGCCCTCGCGCACGTGGTTGAAGAGGGACAAAATGGCGCCTAGCACATGGCGGCAAGAGCCGCGCCCTCTGTACCAACGGTTGAAGTCATGCAATCATTTATGGCTGGAATGGAGGCCCTTATGGCCGAGATGAGGGAGCAATTCAAAAATGACTGGGGAAACCAAATTAAAGAAATAACTGAGGAAATGGCGAGGGACAGAGTCGCATATGAGGTAAGGGAAGCGGAGAGGGACAGAGACCGCAGGTTGGGCGAAAGGGTCCCAGGGGTGCACGATGAGGTAAAGCGGGGCGAGAAGCGCTGGTTGGGCGAAGTGAAGAAAAGCGCTGGTAAAATGACGGAGGTAGAAATCGCGACCCGGGGTATGGGGCAGCCGGCGACCGCTGAGGTAGGAGAGAAAATTTTATTAAAGCCAGCGGTCGTTGTGGCGAATAAAGAAAAAGCAGTAGTGGGTATAATTAAAATTGAAGAGACGACGGAGGTAGCCCAGGAATTGCAGGGAGAAATGGATAATGCTCAAAGTCCCTGCTCACATCACGATGCTGTGCTTAACCCAAATGGAAGTTTGCAGGTGCGCGTGGAGAAAAGGATCCCCCAGGTGAGTCATGCTGTGTATTGTGCGGGGAGATTTTGTAGAAGGATGTTTGGCGACAAGAGAATTGTCGCGCGATTGGGGTCAATATGGCACCCGGGCGTTGGAGAAGGGTCCCGTGTGAGTAAAAATGGCACGCGTGTGAGGAAAAAGTGTGCGTCAAAGAGTGAGCGTGTTATAAAGTGTGGGAGTGATACCGAGTGCGAGCGAGAATGCACGTCGGGGTGTACGGAGTGTGACACAGGGAGTGAGAGCGATACGGAGTGTATGTGCGAGGGTGAGTGTGACACGGAGAGTAAAGTGGTGGTGGAGGGTGTGCGAGAAAGCACACCTGAGTTGGTTGTGGTGCGGGTGTGGGAGAGCCCATTGAAGCGCGTGAGTGGGTGGATGCAAGAGTGCACGCCCATGACGAGTGTTACGGAGGATGTAACGGAGGAGAGGTGTGGAACGAGGTGTGCGAACGGCGAGTGTGCGCGAGAGGTGTGGTGTGCAACAGGGAGTGCGGTGGTGGAATGGACGGAGTTTGTGTGATGCACTGGAGGCGTTGGAACGCCAGGTTTTGTGAGTGTGAAACGGGTCGCGTATGCAAGTAAAGCATTGACGTTGACCGGGTTAGCAGTTAGGGCGACGGATAGCCGATGCGAGCACTCGGGGCGCGGTGTGCTTTGCTGGATGCGAGGCCCGGCGCAGATCGATGCTGCGTCGCTTCTCTTCGAAGCGTCGTTGCCGATTCGGGCTTGGCCCCGCCCCGCACGGTCGAGTCCGGGCCTTGTCGGGCGAGTCGACCAGTCTGGTTCAAGGGCGAGTGGGAGGAAGCGGACGGTGCCCCCTCGCGGGGACGGGGTTCCGACTGGGCGAGCCTCAGCCATCGGTCCCGGGACCGCAAGGTACCGAGCCGCGATGATGCGTGGAACCTCGGCCCGAGCATGCCTCCTCCCCAGAGTCGTGAATGCCGGACGGATCCAACTGCAGGCGACCAAACCACCCGAATTCATTGCTCGGCTTTGCGAAGCCGAGTTTAATGATGTGACGACGCACCGAGGCTAGGATAAAGCGGACTGTGATGATGATGATAGTGTTTTTGATCCGAAATTTAGAAAAGTGAATAGAATTGGCAGTAATTTGGAAATTTTTGATTGGTTGCAATTGGATGAGCCAAATTGGTAGTGGGAGATACCCGATGTGGTGGGATGGCAACTCTGCCATCTCTCACAGGGGGGGCAAAGGAGCACTAGATTTATGGGGTTGGCAGTGAAAACTAGCCCGGGAGGGTTAGGATATTGTGTGTAGGGACCTAGAGAAGATGACCTTAGGTAACGTTAAGGTTAGGTAGTGACAATGATACCTGTAGTGGGGACGCAGGTAGATTAGTGTGGATGATAATGACGTGGTATGTGCTTAGTTTAAAGGGAAGACGGGGAGCACTAAGTTAGCAGGGCAACAGGTAGTTCAGATGATGCCGTGTGTATGGTTAAAAGGTGTGATTGCACAGGTGTGCAACTGGACAGGTGTATGGAGCAGTGTTTGAGTGATAGTGATGTGAGTGTGTTGACCCAAATGGTCCAGGAAGGAAGGAGGGTGCAGGTGGCACCAGGTGTGATTGCACAGGTGTGCAACAACAGGTGAATGGAGAACAGGTGTATGGAATAAATGGTCTGGAGTATATGGAGTATTGGAATGGATGGTCGTGGAGTGAGTATGGTGGAAACTGTGGAGTGGAGTGGATGGTGCGAAGGTGTGAATGGGGGAAGGATGGACCCCATCACGAATACCCGGGGAGGGTAGTGTAGGTGTTAGGTAGAGGGTACAGGTAAATTGTGGTAGGATATTGGCATCTGTGGTGCATGGTGGAAGAATGGTACTTGGATGGGTGCATTAGTGTTGTGGAAATGGCTGGGCGTGTAGCCGGTTAGTGTGTGTAGTTGGTTGGGCACTCCACCACTGTGAGGATGTCGGCCAGGTGAGGCTGCAGGTGGGCTCTGGGAGCCGGTAGTTGTTGTGGATGGGGCCCGAGGATCCGGAGGACGGACCCGGGTAGCCCAGTGCCAGAGGGCACCAAGGGGTGACAGAGCCAGGAGGGGCCTTCCCCAGTTAGATAGGTGGGGTAAGGAGCAGGTAAGCTCGGAGGCAACTACAGTGGTGGAGGTGTGCAGGTGGGTAGACCTGCTGGGAGAGCTGCACGACCCAGCCCGGAAATTGTGCAAGGGCCCCGGGAGATGAATCGGGGGAGTGAGACCCCAAATTGATAAGCACCACAGTTTGGTCAATGGGAATTTGGTTCTTAAAACCACATAGAGTAAGATGGCCAATGGTTTGGCAGGGAAGACCCCGGGTAGTGTAAAGTGTGTTAATGTCATTTGGAAGATAGTTAGGATTAAGAATCTTGTTGCACCATCTGCATCCACTCACCTGAGGAAACGATGGTACTCCACACCATGCCATGGATGTTTTGTTATTTTATTATTTTGATGCAAATGTTTGGAATGTGAGACGCATCATGACGTGGGTGTGACATTGTGCTGATGTTCCATCTCTTCCTCCTTATGAGGATTGATGATGAATTGGGTGGTGGCAAATTTTGGTTAGAGGGATTGTGGTGACAAATTTGGTATCAGGGGAAATATGGGGAAGACGAGACATTAGCGACGAATTTGTAATGTGTAGATTTTGTAAATATGGGGTAAGGGCAAGGGTAGAGTAGGTGACGGGGGGGGGGGGGGTGACGTACGGTAGGGACGAGCTTTTCTCACTTCGCTCTCCGTACGCACTTCGCCTTGCATTGCCTTGTTTGATGTGTACCCTTGTGACCTTACCCCTCGCTCACCTGTCTTTTCCCCCCTTTGTCTCCCACCCGAGGACTGTGCGCCACTGGGCGTTGAGGGGAGCGTGCGGAGGTCGTCTTGTGTGCCAGGACCCTCGCAACCAGCATGCATTGCATTGATGTACCACTTTATGGGCCGCTGTTCTGCGGCCAAGTACCACTTCATGGACCCCAGATTCTGGGGCAGGGCACCTCTGTTGGAGACCGGCCATAGTGGCCAGGGAATCTTGCTTGCGGACCTCGGTAAGGTGGCACCTATGCCAAACAGGTGGACCACCCTTAGTTGGCCCCTGTGGCCCTAAATAAAAATGGACACAGTTAGTGCTTTTCTTTATTTCCAAGTAGGCCGCATGAAGCAAGAAGACATCGGGAAGAACATCGGCCCAGCAGAGAAGGAGAAGACCACCACCAGTTGTTATTTTTTTGTGTGTTTATTACAAACAGTAATGACTGTGCACTGGTTGGTGCTTTTGGGTGCTTTGGGTGCTTTAGTCTTATTGGTACTGGTGCATCGATGCAATGCGTGCTGTCTCCTCCCTCCCAACAGGAATTTCCTTCTCTTTGTTTCCCTGAAAAAAAAAAAAAAACACAGGTCCTGGGTTGCGTTGTAAATAAGAAATAACGTTACTGTAAATAATGCCCCCACCGTAAATGTATAGCTTGAAAACAATTCCGCAAATCGGTTATCCTGTGGGCGCAAATCTGTTAGGCAGGGTGCAATGCAGCAGGGGGACATATTTATTTGTGTTTTAAAATTGTCACACTCAGGGTCAGGTTAATTGTAGAGGGAATTACACCGACGTGTCACACTAAGTTAAAGTTTTATAGGCCCGAGCACGGGCCTGAAGGAAGGGGGGTGCAGTGTTACGAATTTGAGAAAGTGTAAAGAATGTGAGAATTATGGTTTTGTTGTGTGTAACTGACCCTCGTAATGTAAAGAAAGGTCGAAGCTCGTCCTCTTAGTTAATTCCATAAACCTACACACAGAGACACCATATATCCTTTTAAATAGTTAGTCCCTTATTCTATGTAGGCTAAGGATGTGTTTCCCAATAGTTTGACTCTTCATTGCACCGAATTAAATAAGACTAGGCCCCTCCGACGCCCCATGGCAGCTTCCAAGTGCCAGGTTTGCCGGGTTTGCTGCAATCGACTCTTTAGGCACTTTGCTGCATTTTCATCTCCCGTCCACTTTGCTGCATTTGACTCCATTACGCACGAGGTAACGACGAAGAAGAAAGGCGGGTCTCCACCTCGTCATAGAGGGGAGGAGTAAGTCGGCCCCGCTCATCCAACCCAGAACGAGGGGTTTGGCTTGAGAGGGCGGAGAGAGAACACTTGGGGGAGGTTCGCAAAGGTTGAAGGGCGGGGCCAATATAACCCGCAGCGCGACGCTCCCCACGGCAGATGAGTTTTTTGGAGAAGATTGAGGTCCGGAGAAGATTGAGAGAGATGTGCGGCAGATGCGCGATCCAGCTAAAGCAGCCAAGAGAGAACAAGACGTGAGGGGTGCTGATACTGAGCAATACGCCGAGACCCTCTAGGCCCTATTGCCGGCTGTGGAGACGCGGAGCTGCCAGCTGCTGTTCACTTCGAGCACAGAACGTGGACCTCGACGGTGTGGAATTGCCCGGACCTTCCTGCCCTGCCATCGGCTTGGACCTTCTCCTCCCTCCAGTGATTCCTGCCATCATTTCCCCCGTGTAAGTGTGCCCGTTTGTCCATCTTTCATGTTGTCTTGGGGTATTAATTAAGACTGCCATATATAAGCTAATCATTGCCCTATGTCTCCTGCTCCTTCAATTGCCTTATAAATCATCTTTCTTTTCCTTTCTGCTTAGTGTGTATAAATAGTAATAAATCTTGTTATTCCCTACTTTGTCTTTACTTCTTCATGCTCTTTCGGTCGCTTTAGAGGTTTCCATATTGAGTGTACGTGGCGCGATTCGGCCAACGTTCAGGATCGGGTTTAGTGAAGGCTAATGACTCGAACTTCGGGTTGCTAAAAACCGCTCGGCAACTAACTAGACCATCCAAACCGGGGTTCGAGCGGTACTTGTCTCCCTAGTCTGCGGAGGGACGGATAAAGGTATTCGGGATAGACCCTGGGCCCATAACCCTGATCCGTTCCATCCCGTGGGATAGCGTTACAAGTACCAGGACTGGGGAGACGGCCAGCTTAACAGGACAAGGGGCTAATCACCCCTTGCTGACGGGAGAGCCGCCCCCCGTATCCGTAACAATATATATATATATATATAAGGGTTTATTCAATGAAAGCAAGGACAGGAAAAGCACGCGTCGGTAATAAAATATCCTAAATCGGGATCCCGCACACCGACTTCAGAAACACAACGAGGGGAATATGTATTGAAGAAAAGAACACGTTCGTCATGTAAAATCGATGCGGCGTGCGGTCTTATATGTCTCATCATTGGCTTTGGCCGCCGTCCAACACGCGGCTATTTTCGTCCCGTGGCATGCCCCACTCCAAGCTCCAAAGCACCAAGCACCGAGCACCGAGCACCAAGCATCAAGCACCGATCACCACGAGGTCGACCCACACACGGTTGGGACGACTGCCAGGAATCCAACTGGTGCATAACTGCTCACTCGTGCGTAACTCACTCAGGATCTAACTCACAAACGAACTCAATCAGCAAGCCGCTCTCTCAACTCGACTGCGAACCAACTGGCGTTCGGCGCTCGTTCATCAACTCTCGAACTGCGCATGAACTCAACTCTGCACACGAACTCCCTACACTCTGCACAACTCCACACGCCGACTCTCAACTCACTCGCACCGGGACTCCAACTGAAGGACTCTCTCTCTATGTTGCCAAAAACGAACTCCTCCAAAAATGGCGTTCGGCCCCCGTTCATATCTCTGGCCGATCACGTCAGCATTGGCGCACTGTCCTGCCAATCAGAGCCTCCACCAACTCGCCGGCTCGTCCAGGGGCACGCCCACTGTGCCACTCTCACTCCCGTCCCCTGCTCCTTGTGTTGTAGCACGTGCTATGTGAGGTGGATAGGCCTCGCGGAGGTGCAAATGGTGGCGGCCGTGTGGCAGTGTTCTCGCCCGATTTCTTCCGAAGTCATGTCAGGGGGGAAGGGCGTCATTTCGTGTTGTACTAAAGGTCCTAACTAATGTTTAAGTGGTGTGCAGTGCCAAAATGGACAAAGGTTTGGCTAACTAGGTGAGACAAACAAGGGCACTACTCATTACCCCTACACTACCTATCACCCAAATCTCCTGGTAGATTCACAATTATACACCTTGACCGACAAAACGCCTAAACACACAGAACTTATTACAGGTAGATTCCATATCGCGACAGACGAAGCATGTTACCTACTCAGATATACTCATGCTCTACATATATCACTACCCAAATTCGTAACAATATGTATATATGTATATATATATATATATATATATATATATATATATATATATATATATATATATATATATATATATATATATATATATATATATATATATATATATATATATATATATATGTATATATAATCTCTTCTCTTCTCTCTTCTCTCTATATTATAAAATAAAGTTTTTGTTTGATTGTCTGTGCAAGCTAATCTCCTGAACGGTGAAAGATAGGAGAAAACCTCGAATACAAAAAATGTCGGGACGGGCCCCAGGAAGGTTTTAGGCTAGGTGGCGAGACCGGTCGAGGCCCACCTCGGCCGGGCCGGGCCCATTTCGCAATTAAAAGCTGAGCTGAATTATAGTAGTCAATCTTCTACGGCTGCGAGTAAAAGCTGAAATATACTAGTAAATGCATTCAAAAAGAACCAAAAATGTCGGGACCGGCCCAGGGAAGGTTATAGGCTAGGTGGTGAGGCCGGTCGAGGCCCACCTCGGCCGCTGGGCCCATTTCACAATTAAAAGCTGAGCTGAATTATAGTAGTCATTCTTCTATGGCCACAAGTAAAAGCTGAATTATAGCAGTAAATTCATTCAAAAAGAACCAAAAATGTCGGGACAGGTCCCGGGAAGGTTATAGACTAGGTGGTGAGGCCGGTCGAGGCCGCATTGGCCGGGCTGCACACATTTCGCAATTAAAAGCTGAGCTGAATTATAGTAGTAAATTCATTCAAAAAGAACCCGGGCAACGCCGGGTGCTTTCGGCTAGTTGGAAATAATTATGGCAACAGAAGCTCGGTATAAAATGCAAACGTGATAGAATTGCAACATCATAAAAAAATGGAATGCTCCACATATTACAGTCACGTGTTGATATTGTACTTTGTGATTGGTTGTCCTGCAAGCAATTGGAATGTGCCACATCTGCAGGACTACGAAAGTATAGGTGGTGATATCATTCAGCAGGAGTCGCATGCAAGATTCAGAAGTATTCGTGAAATTGGTACTGTGTTGACAATATAAGCGATCAAGGAAGAAAGCCCAAACTCTCCAAAAGTTATGTTTAGTACCTCAAGGTATGTTCTCTGTGATAGATGACAATCCAGTAGAAACCTTGCAAATTGTATTTGCAAATTGCAAATAGCTGAAAGTATGGGTGTGAACGTTTCTTCAAGAACAGTAGAATACACATGAGTGCAAAGTGATCTCAATGGATGTGTAACTAACTGCCTGAAAACATTTGCAAAGCAGAGGCAACCAAACGAAAAGATGGAGATGGTCAGCAGAAGCGAAGCTGTCGGACGATCCAAACCTGAATGGTGGTCTTTCCAGATGAGTTCAAGCTTCATCAGTTTCACAATAATCGATGGCAGTTTTTTGAAGGTGGACTGGGGATCAGTATAACAGTTGGTGTACAATATATGGAGTGAAACATGTGGGTGGATTAACACACGTGTGGGGCAGCATTAAGGTTGTATATGTCAAGCTCAATCAAGGTTGACTGCATGCAGTTGCATTCAGGTTCTGATCCATCATGCCCTTCGGAATACATCACATTGGGCAGAAATTTATTTTCCAAAATGACGTCTCGAAGAATACAGACTGCAGTGAAAACTACCTGAAATGTAAAGAGGATGATGGAACTCTCAGAGACACTTTGGCTTTCACAAGATCCTGATATGAACATCATTGTGGCTACGTTGGGTGATGCGGATACTGACAATTTCAAATGTTAACGAAAGACCTTGAATGTGGAAAATGCTACAGAATGTTTGCAGCAACATTCCACAGCCATACATTGATCAGTTGTATGGGAACTTGAAAACAAGGCGTCATGCTCGAAACAAAGCAAAGCACTCACACACCAAATAATACGAGTGTGTATATATATATACACAGTGTATATATATATATATATATATATATATATATATATATATATATATATATATATATATATACATACACACACACACACATAGCAAAGGTTATATTATATAGGTTAGCAAAAACGGGAAAATAATGTAAATTGCACAGTTATATTGTAAAAAAAAAAAAGGCCTTCTTCAGTGAACAAGTAATGGGTTAACAACTTACAGCTGTTCTGCAGCAATGTAAGTAAATTAAGCCTTGAACGTTGATGCAAACAATTCCTACAGGTGTCCCAACCTCTGCTGATTACTTGATTTCAAACCCCCTGTCTGTATAAAAGCAGAATTGAAACAGACTGTTATTACACCCTCTGAAGCATTATTTGGACAATATTGCACTGCAGGAAGTAGGATATTGGAAACTGGAGGAAACTTTGACAGGAAGAGCTCTGACAGAACCAAAGCCACAACAGAATCAGAAGACAAGTTTCTGAGAGTCAACAGCTTGTGTGATAGGCGGCTCACAGGACAACAGCTTCAAGCACAGCCTAACACTGGTCGAAGTAAGCAAGTCTCAGTTTCAACTGTGAAGAGAAGACTTCGAGCTGCAGGTTTGACAGGTCGAGTGGCAGTAAGAAAGCCATTGCTAAGATGGCAAAATAAGAAAAAGAGGCTTGCCTGGGCCATGAACAAAGTAGCCAGAACAAAGTAGCCAGTGGACTACTGAAGACTGGAAGAAGGTCTTATGGACCGATGAATCAAAATTTGAAATCTTTGGTTCATCACGCAGGGTTTTTGGACACCATCGAGTAGGCAAAAGGATGGTTCCTCAGTGTGTGACACCAACTGTCAAACATGGAGGAGGAAGCGTGATGGTCTTTGGCTCTTTTGCTGGATCCAGAGTCGGCGACTTGCACAGAGTGACTGGCACCCTGAACCAAAAGGGCTACCACAGCATTTTGCAGCGCCATGCAATACCCTCTGGTATACGCCTCGTTGGTCAGGGGTTCATCCTACAGCAAGATAATGACCCTAACCACACCTCCAGGCTATGTCAAAACTACCTTCGAGGAAAAGAACAAGACGGTAGGCTTCAAATCATGGAATTGATATATTCAGCACAATCTCCAGACTTAAACCCCATCGAGCTGGTTGGGATGAACTGGACAGAATGGTGAAAGCAAAGCAACCTACAAGTGCAACACATTTCTGGGAACTTCTACAACAGTGTTGGGAAGAACTTCCCGAACAATATTTGATTTCCATTGTAGAAAGAATGCCACGAGTGTGTTCGGCGGTTATATCTGCAAAAGGTGGCTACTTTGCTGAGTCAAAAATTTAAAATAAATTTTGTTAAACAAAATGAATCTATGATTTCTTGTTCATCTCCAATTGTTTATTTGTTCTATGCTTAATTTCAGAGTATATTGAGACATTAAACTGCGTAAATTTCAATAAAAACTGGAAAAATTGAGGCGTTCTAAAACTTTTTACCAATAGTGTATAAACAGTCACGTGAAAAAGTAAGTACACCACGTGTAAAGTTTTGACTTTTTCAACATATTTCAACATACAGCTATTTGATCTTCATTTCAACAATATTGAAAGATAAAGGTGATATAATATAACAAATATCATGAAACATTTACATTTTAGAGTCCATTGTATAATTTAAATAAACATAAATGCAAATTTCACATGTGGAAAAAGTAAGTACACCCTTGGCTCTAATAGGTGGTATTGCCCCCTTTGGCAGAAACAACCTCAAGTAGACGTTTCTTATAACTGTCTACCAGTCTCTGACATCGACTGGGAGAAATTTTTGCCCACTCCTCCATGCAGAATTATTTCAGCTGTGCGATGTTTGAGGGGTTTCTTGCATGCACAGCTCGTTTCAAATCCCCCCACAACATCTCGATGGGATTTAGATCCGGCTTTGACTTGGCCATTCCAGAACCCTCCATTTCTTTCTTTTCAGCCATTCCTTGGTGGATTTACTGGTATGTTTAGGGTCATTGTCATGTTGCAAGGTGTACCTTTGGTTGAGCTTCAACTTTCCAACAGATGGCCTCACATTATCCTCAAGGTACAATCAAGGTACTCTGGTACAATGAAGAATTCATAGTGGATTCTATGATGGTGAGCTGCCCAGGCCCTGATGCAGCAAAGCTGCCCAAAACCATAATATTTCCACCACCATGCTTTACAGTTGGTATCAGGTTCTTGTGGTCAAATGCTGTCTTTGGCTTTCACCAAACATGTCTTCTGGTTCTGTGGCCAAATAGCTCTACCTTTGACTCATCTGTCCAGAGCACATTGTTCCAGAAGTGCTGGTCTTTGCCTAAGTGTTCATTGGCAAACTTTAGTCTTGCCCTGATGTTCTTTCTGGACAGCAAAGGTTTCCTCCTGGCACACCTCCGATGTAGATCAAATTTGTGCAGCCTCTTTCTAATGGTAGGCTCGTGCACTTTGACATCAACAGTGGCAAGAGCTACCTGGAGGTCCCGTGATGACATTCTGGGGTTCTTAGAGATTCTTTCAGCATCTTGCGGTCTGCTCTCGGGCTGAACTTGCTGGGGCGGCCTGGCCTGAACAAGTTGGCAGTTGTTTGGAATCTTCTCCACTTGTAGATGATCTTCCGGACAGTCGAATGATTGATTTCAAATTGTTTGGAGATCTCTTTATAT
>NW_027618760.1:0-62162 GCF_964187855.1 Myxine glutinosa
AAAAACCACTTTTCGCACTTGTGTTGGTGCAGGAAACCACTTTTTGCACTTGTATTAGTGTGGAAACAAACACTTTTTGCACTTGTGATAGTGTTGAAAAAACCACTTTTCGCACTTGTGTTAGTGTTGAAAAACCACTTTTCGCACTTGTGTTGGTGCAGGAAACCACTTTTCGCACTTGTTTTAGTGTTGAAAACCCACTTTTCGCACTTGTGATAGTGTTGAAAAAACCACTTTTCGCACTTGTGTTAGTGTTGAAAACCACTTTTCGCACTTGTGTTGGTGCAGGAAACCACTTTTGCACTTGTATTAGTGTGGAAAAACCACTTCTTTCGCACTTGTGTTAGTGTTGAAAAACACTTTTCGCACTTGTGTTAAGTGTTGAAAAACCACTTTTCGCACTTGTGTTAGTGTTGAAAAACCACTTTATCGCACTTGTGTTGGTGCAGGAAACCACTTTTAGCACTTGTTTAGTGTGGAAAAAACACTTTCGCACTTGTGTTAGTGTTGAAAAACCACTTTTTGCACTTGTGTTAGTGTTGAAAAACCACTTTTCGCACTTGTGTTAGTGTTGAAAAACCACTTTTCGCACTTGTGTTAGTGTTGAAAAACCACTTTTCGCACATGGGTTGGTGCAGGAAACCACTTTTGCACTTGTATAGTGTGGAAAAAACACTTTTCGCACTTGTGTTAGTGTTGAAAAACCACTTTTCGCACTTGTGTTAGTGTTGAAAAACCACTTTTCGCACTTGTGTTGGTGCAGGAAACCAGTTTTGCACTTGTATTGCTGTGGAGAAAACCACTTTTTCGCACTTGTGTTAGTGTTGAAAATACCACTTTTCGCACTTGTGTTAGTGTTGAAAAACCACTTTTCGCACTTGTGTTAGTGTTGAAAAACCACTTTTCGCACTTGTGTTAGTGTTGAAAAACCACTTTTCGCACTTGTTGTTGGTCCAGGAAACCACTTTTGCACTTGTATTAGTGTGGAAAAACCACTTTTCGCACTTGTGTTAGTGTTGAAAAACCACTTTTTGCACTTGTGTTAGTGTTGTAAAACCACTTTTCGCACTTGTGTTGGTGCAGGAAACCACTTTTGCACTTGTATTAGTGTGGAAAAAACCACTTTTCGCACTAGTGATAGTGTTGAAAAACCACTTTTCGCACTTGTGTTGTGTTAGTGTTGAAAAACCACTTTTCGCACTTGTGTTGGTGCAGGAAACCACTTTTGCACTTGTATTAGTGTGGAAAAACCACTTTTCGCACTTGTGTTAGTGTTGAAAAACCACTTTTCGCACTTGTGTTAGTGTTGAAAAACCACTTTTCGCACTTGTGTTGGTGCAGGAAACCACTTTTGCACTTGTATTAGTGTGGAAAAACCACTTCTCGCACTTGTGATAGTGTTGAAAAACCACTTTTCGCACTTGTGTTAGTGTTGAAAAACCACTTTTCGCACTTGTGATGGTGCAGGAATCCACTTTTGCACTTGTATTAGTGTGGAAAAACCACTTTTCGCACTTGTGTTAGTGTTGAAAAACCAATTTTCGCACTTGTGTTAGTGTTGAAAAACCCTTTTCGCACTTGTGTTGGTGCAGGAAACCACTTTTGCACTTGTATTAGTGTGGAAAAACCACTTTTCGCACTTGTGTTAGTGTTGAAAAACCACTTTTCGCACTTGTGTTAATGTTGAAAAACCACTTTTCGCACTTGTGTTAGTGCTGAAAAACCACTTTTCGCACTTGTGTTGGTGCAGGAAACCACTTTTGCACTTGTATTAGTGTGGAAAAACCACTTTTCGCACTTGTGTTAGTGTTGAAAAACCACATTTTGCACTCGTGTTAGTGTTGAAAAACCACTTTTCGCACATGGGTTGGTGCAGGAAACCACTTTTGCACTTGTATTAGTGTGGAAAAAACACTTTTCGCACTTGTGTTAGTGTTGAAAAACCACTTTTCGCACTTGTGTTAGTGTTGAAAAACCACTTTTCGCACTTGTGTTGGTGCAGGAAACCACTTTTGCACTTGTATTAGTGTGGAAAAAACACTTTTTGCACTTGTGATAGTGTTGAAAAACCACTTTTTGTACTTGTGTTAGTGTTGAAAAACCACTTTTCGCACTTGTGTTGGTGCAGGAAACCACTTTTGCACTTGTATTAGTGTGGAAAAACCACTTTTCGCACTTGTGTTAGTGTTGAAAAACCACTTTTCGCACTTGTGTTAGTGTTGAAAAGCCACTTTTCGCACTTGTGTTGGTGCAGGAAACCACTTTTGCACTTGTATTAGTGTGGAAAAAACACTTTTTGCACTTGTGATAGTGTTGAAAAACCACTTTTCGCACTTGTGTTAGTGTTGAAAAACCACTTTTCGCACTTGTGTTGGTGCAGGAAACCACTTTTGCACTTGTATTAGTGTGGAAAAACCACTTTTTGCACTTGTGTTAGTGTTGAAAAACCACTTTTGCACTTGTGTTAGTGTTGAAAAACCACTTTTCGCACTTGTGTTAGTGTTGAAAAACCACTTTTCGCACTTGTGTTGGTGCAGGAAACCACTTTTGCACTTGTATTAGTGTGGGAAAACCACTTTTTGCACTTGTGATAGTGTAGAAAAAACACTTTTCGCACTTGTGTTAGTGTTGAAAAACCACTTTTCGCACTTGTATTGGTGCAGGAAACCACTTTTGCACTTGTATTAGTGTGGAAAAACCACATTTCGCACTTGTGTTGGTGCAGGAAACCACTTTTGCACTTGTATTAGTGTGGAAAAAACACTTTTTGCACTTGTGATAGTGTTGAAAAACCACTTTTCGCACTTGTGTTAGTGTTGAAAAACCACTTTTCGCACTTGTGTTGGTGCAGGAAACCACTTTTGCACTTGTATTAGTGTGGCAAAAACACTTTTCGCACTTGTGTTAGTGTTGAAAAACCACTTTTCGCACTTGTGTTAGTGTTGAAAAACCACTTTTCGCACTTGTGTTGGTGCAGGAAACCACTTTTGCACTTGTATTAGTGTGGAAAAAACACTTTTTGCACTTGTGATAGTGTTGAGAAACCACTTTTCGCACTTGTGTTAGTGTTGAAAAACCACTTTTCGCACTTGTGTTGGTGCAGGAAACCACTTTTACACTTGTATTAGTGTGGAAAAACCACTTTTCGCACTTGTGTTAGTTTTGAAAAACCACTTTTCGCACTTGTGTTAGTGTTGAAAAACCACTTTTCGCACTTGTGTTAGTGTTGAAAAACCACTTTTCGCACTTGTGTTGGTGCAGGAAACCACTTTTGCACTTGTATTAGTGTGGAAAAACCACTTTTCGCACTTGTGTTAGTGTTGAAAACCACTTTTCGCACTTGTGTTAGTGTTGAAAAACCACTTTTCGCACTTGTGTTAGTGTTGAAAAACCACTTTTCGCACTTGTGTTCGTGCAGGAAACCACGTTTGCACTTGTATTAGTGTGGAAAAAACACTTTTTGCACTTGTGTTAGTGTTGAAAAACCACTTTTCGCACTTGTGTTGGTGCAGGAAACCACTTTTGCACTTGTATTAGTGTGGAAAAAACACTTTTTGCACTTGTGATGGTGTTGAAAAACCACTTTTCGCACTTGTGTTAATGTTGAAAAACCACTTTTCGCACTTGTGTTGGTGCAGGAAACCACTTTTGCACTTGTATTAGTGTGGAAAAACCACTTTTCGCACTTGTGTTAGTGTTGAAAAACAACTTTTCGCACTTGTGTTAGTGTTGAAAAACCACTTTTTGCACTTGTGTTGGTGCAGGAAACCACTTTTGCACTTGTATTAGTGTGGAAAAAACACTTTTTGCACTTGTGATAGTGTTGAAAAACCACTTTTTGCACTTGTGTTATTGTTGAAAAACCACTTTTCGCACTTGTGTTGGTGCAGGAAACCACTTTTGCACTTGTATTAGTGTGGAAAAACCACTTTTCGCACTTGTGTTAGTGTTGAAAAACCACTTTTCGCACTTGTGTTGGTGCAGGAAACCAGTTTTGCACTTGTATTGCTGTGGAAAAACCACTTTTCGCACTTGTGTTAGTGTTGAAAAACCACTTTTCGCACTTGTGTTAGTGTTGAAAAACCACTTTTCGCACTTGTGTTAGTGTTGAAAAACCACTTTTCGCACTTGTGTTAGTGTTGAAAAACCACTTTTCGCACTTGTGTTGGTCCAGGAAACCACTTTTGCACTTGTATTAGTGTGGAAAACCACTTTTCGCACTTGTGTTAGTGTTGAAAAACCACTTTTTGCACTTGTGTTAGTGTTGTAAAACCACTTTTCGCACTTGTGTTGGTGCAGGAAACCACTTTTGCACTTGTATTAGTGTGGAAAAACCACTTTTCGCACTTGTGATAGTGTTGAAAAACCACTTTTCGCACTTGTGTTAGTGTTGAAAAACCACTTTTCGCACTTGTGTTGGTGCAGGAAACCACTTTTGCACTTGTATTAGTGTGGAAAAACCACTTTTCGCACTTGTGTTAGTGTTGAAAAACCACTTTTCGCACTTGTGTTAGTGTTGAAAAACCACTTTTCGCACTTGTGTTGGTGCAGGAAACCACTTTTGCACTTGTATTAGTGTGGAAAAACCACTTCTCGCACTTGTGATAGTGTTGAAAAACCACTTTTCGCACTTGTGTTAGTGTTGAAAAACCACTTTTCGCACTTGTGATGGTGCAGGAATCCACTTTTGCACTTGTATTAGTGTGGAAAAACCACTTTTCGCACTTGTGTTAGTGTTGAAAAACCAATTTTCGCACTTGTGTTAGTGTTGAAAAACCCTTTTCGCACTTGTGTTGGTGCAGGAAACCACTTTTGCACTTGTATTAGTGTGGAAAAACCACTTTTCGCACTTGTGTTAGTGTTGAAAAACCACTTTTCGCACTTGTGTTAATGTTGAAAAACCACTTTTCGCACTTGTGTTAGTGCTGAAAAACCACTTTTCGCACTTGTGTTGGTGCAGGAAACCACTTTTGCACTTGTATTAGTGTGGAAAAACCACTTTTCGCACTTGTGTTAGTGTTGAAAAACCACATTTTGCACTCGTGTTAGTGTTGAAAAACCACTTTTCGCACATGGGTTGGTGCAGGAAACCACTTTTGCACTTGTATTAGTGTGGAAAAAACACTTTTCGCACTTGTGTTAGTGTTGAAAAACCACTTTTCGCACTTGTGTTAGTGTTGAAAAACCACTTTTCGCACTTGTGTTGGTGCAGGAAACCACTTTTGCACTTGTATTAGTGTGGAAAAAACACTTTTTGCACTTGTGATAGTGTTGAAAAACCACTTTTTGTACTTGTGTTAGTGTTGAAAAACCACTTTTCGCACTTGTGTTGGTGCAGGAAACCACTTTTGCACTTGTATTAGTGTGGAAAAACCACTTTTCGCACTTGTGTTAGTGTTGAAAAACCACTTTTCGCACTTGTGTTAGTGTTGAAAAGCCACTTTTCGCACTTGTGTTGGTGCAGGAAACCACTTTTGCACTTGTATTAGTGTGGAAAAAACACTTTTTGCACTTGTGATAGTGTTGAAAAACCACTTTTCGCACTTGTGTTAGTGTTGAAAAACCACTTTTCGCACTTGTGTTGGTGCAGGAAACCACTTTTGCACTTGTATTAGTGTGGAAAAACCACTTTTTGCACTTGTGTTAGTGTTGAAAAACCACTTTTGCACTTGTGTTAGTGTTGAAAAACCACTTTTCGCACTTGTGTTAGTGTTGAAAAACCACTTTTCGCACTTGTGTTGGTGCAGGAAACCACTTTTGCACTTGTATTAGTGTGGGAAAACCACTTTTTGCACTTGTGATAGTGTAGAAAAAACACTTTTCGCACTTGTGTTAGTGTTGAAAAACCACTTTTCGCACTTGTATTGGTGCAGGAAACCACTTTTGCACTTGTATTATTGTGGAAAAACCACATTTCGCACTTGTGTTGGTGCAGGAAACCACTTTTGCACTTGTATTAGTGTGGAAAAAACACTTTTTGCACTTGTGATAGTGTTGAAAAACCACTTTTCGCACTTGTGTTAGTGTTGAAAAACCACTTTTCGCACTTGTGTTGGTGCAGGAAACCACTTTTGCACTTGTATTAGTGTGGCAAAAACACTTTTCGCACTTGTGTTAGTGTTGAAAAACCACTTTTCGCACTTGTGTTAGTGTTGAAAAACCACTTTTCGCACTTGTGTTGGTGCAGGAAACCACTTTTGCACTTGTATTAGTGTGGAAAAAACACTTTTTGCACTTGTGATAGTGTTGAGAAACCACTTTTCGCACTTGTGTTAGTGTTGAAAAACCACTTTTCGCACTTGTGTTGGTGCAGGAAACCACTTTTACACTTGTATTAGTGTGGAAAAACCACTTTTCGCACTTGTGTTAGTTTTGAAAAACCACTTTTCGCACTTGTGTTAGTGTTGAAAAACCACTTTTCGCACTTGTGTTAGTGTTGAAAAACCACTTTTCGCACTTGTGTTGGTGCAGGAAACCACTTTTGCACTTGTATTAGTGTGGAAAAACCACTTTTCGCACTTGTGTTAGTGTTGAAAACCACTTTTCGCACTTGTGTTAGTGTTGAAAAACCACTTTTCGCACTTGTGTTAGTGTTGAAAAACCACTTTTCGCACTTGTGTTCGTGCAGGAAACCACGTTTGCACTTGTATTAGTGTGGAAAAAACACTTTTTGCACTTGTGTTAGTGTTGAAAAACCACTTTTCGCACTTGTGTTGGTGCAGGAAACCACTTTTGCACTTGTATTAGTGTGGAAAAAACACTTTTTGCACTTGTGATGGTGTTGAAAAACCACTTTTCGCACTTGTGTTAATGTTGAAAAACCACTTTTCGCACTTGTGTTGGTGCAGGAAACCACTTTTGCACTTGTATTAGTGTGGAAAAACCACTTTTCGCACTTGTGTTAGTGTTGAAAAACAACTTTTCGCACTTGTGTTAGTGTTGAAAAACCACTTTTTGCACTTGTGTTGGTGCAGGAAACCACTTTTGCACTTGTATTAGTGTGGAAAAAACACTTTTTGCACTTGTGATAGTGTTGAAAAACCACTTTTTGCACTTGTGTTATTGTTGAAAAACCACTTTTCGCACTTGTGTTGGTGCAGGAAACCACTTTTGCACTTGTATTAGTGTGGAAAAACCACTTTTTGCACTTGTGATAGTGTTGAAAAACCACTTTTCGCACTTGTGTTAGTGTTGAAAAACCACTTTTCGCACTTGTGTTGGTGCAGGAAACCACTTTTGCACTTGTATTAGTGTGGAAAAACCACTTTTCGCACTTGTGTTAGTGTGGAAAAACCACTTTTCGCACTTGTGTTAGTGTTGAAAAACCACTTTTCGCACTTGTGTTGGTGCAGGAAACCACTTTTGCACTTGTATTAGTGTGGAAAAACCACTTTTCGCACTTGTGGTAGTGTTGAAAAACCACTTTTCGCACTTGTGATAGTGTTGAAAAACCACTTTTCGCACTTGTGTTAGTGTTGAAAAACCACTTTTCGCACTTGTGTTAGTTTTGAAAAACCACTTTTCGCACTTGTATTAGTGTTGAAAAACCACTTTTCGCACTTGTGTTGGTGCAGGAAACCACTTTTGCACTTGTATTAGTGTCGAAAAAACACTTTTTGCACTTGTGATAGTGTTGAAAAACCACTTTTTGCACTTGTGTTAGTGTTGAAAAACCACTTTTCGCACTTGTGTTGGTGCAGGAAACCACTTTTGCACTTGTATTAGTGTGGAAAAAACACTTTTCGCACTTGTGTTAGTGTTGAAAAACCACTTTTCGCACTTGTGTTAGTGTTGAAAAACCACTTTTCGCACTTGTGTTGGTGCAGGAAACCACTTTTGCACTTGTATTAGTGTGGAAAAAACACTTTTTGCACTTGTGATAGTGTTGAAAAACCACTTTTCGCACTTGTGTTAGTGTTGAAAAACCACTTTTCGCACTTGTGTTGGTGCAGGAAACCACTTTTGCACTTGTATTAGTGTGGAAAAACCACTTTTTGCACTTGTGTTAGTGTTGAAAAACCACTTTTGCACTTGTATTAGTGTGGAAAAACCACTTTTCGCACTTGTGTTAGTGTTGAAAAACCACTTTTTGCACTTGTGTTAGTGTTGAAAAACCACTTTTCGCACTTGTATTAGTGTGGAAAAACCACTTTTCGCACTTGTGTTAGTGTTGAAAAACCACTTTTCGCACTTGTGTTAGTGTTGAAAAACCACTTTTCGCACTTGTGTTAGTGTTGAAAATCCACTTTTCGCACTTGTGTTAGTGTTGAAAAACCACTTTTCGCACTTGTGTTGGTGCAGGAAACCACTTTTGCACTTGTATTAGTGTGGAAAAAACACTTTTCGCACTTGTGTTAGTGTTGAAAAACCACTTTTCGCACTTGTGTTAGTGTTGAAAAACCACTTTTCGCACTTGTGTTGGTGCAGCAAACCACTTTTGCACTTGTATTAGTGTGGAAAAACCACATTTCGCACTTGTGTTGGTGTTGAAAAACCACTTTTCGCACTTGTGTTAGTGTTGAAAAACCACTTTTCGCACTTGTGTTAGTGTTGAAAAACCACTTTTCGCACTTGTGTTAGTGTTGAAAAACCACTTTTCGCACTTGTGTTGGTGCAGGAAACCACTTTTGCACTTGTATTAGTGTGGAAAAAACACTTTTTGCACTTGTGATAGTGTTGAAAAACCACTTTTCGCACTTGTGTTAGTGTTGAAAAACCACTTTTCGCACTTGTGTTGGTGCAGGAAACCACTTTTCGCACTTGTCTTAGTGTTGAAAAACCACTTTTCGCACTTGTGATAGTGTTGAAAAACCACTTTTTGCACTTGTGTTAGTGTTGAAAAACCACTTTTCGCACTTGTGTTGGTGCAGGAAACCACTTTTGCACTTGTATTAGTGTGGAAAAACCACTTTTCGCACTTGTGTTAGTGTTGAAAAACCACTTTTCGCACTTGTGTTAATGTTGAAAAACCACTTTTCGCACTTGTGTTAGTGTTGAAAAACCACTTTTCGCACTTGTGTTGGTGCAGGAAACTACTTTTGCACTTGTATTAGTGTGGAAAAAACACTTTTCGCACTTGTGTTAGTGTTGAAAAACCACTTTTTGCACTTGTGTTAGTGTTGAAAAACCACTTTTTGCACATGGGTTGGTGCAGGAAACCACTTTTGCACTTGTATTAGTGTGGAAAAAACACTTTTCGCACTTGTGTTAGTGCTGAAAAACCACTTTTCGCACTTGTGTTAGTGTTGAAAAACCAATTTTCGCACTTGTGTTGGTGCAGGAAACCAGTTTTGCACTTGTATTACTGTGGAAAAACCACTTTTCGCACTTGTGTTAGTGTTGAAAAACCACTTTTCGCACTTGTGTTAGTGTTGAAAAACCACTTTTCGCACTTGTGCTAGTGTTGAAAAACCACTTTTCGCACTTGTGTTAGTGTTGAAAAACCACTTTTCGCACTTGTGTTGGTCCAGGAAACCACTTTTGCACTTGTATTAGTGTGGAAAACCACTTTTCGCACTTGTGTTAGTGTTGAAAAACCACTTTTTGCACTTGTGTTAGTGTTGTAAAACCACTTTTCGCACTTGTGTTGGTGCAGGAAACCACTTTTGCACTTGTATTAGTGTGGAAAAACCACTTTTCGCACTTGTGATAGTGTTGAAAAACCACTTTTCGCACTTGTGTTAGTGTTGAAAAACCACTTTTCGCACTTGTGTTGGTGCAGGAAACCACTTTTGCACTTGTATTAGTGTGGAAAAACCACTTTTCGCACTTGTGTTAGTGTTGAAAAACCACTTTTCGCTCTTGTGTTAGTGTTGAAAAACCACTTTTCGCACTTGTGTTGGTGCAGGAAACCACTTTTGCACTTGCATTAGTGTGGAAAAACCACTTCTCGCACTTGTGATAGTGTTGAAAAACCACTTTTCGCACATGTGTTAGTGTTGAAAAACCACTTTTCGCACTTGTGTTGGTGCAGGAAACCACTTTTGCACTTGTATTAGTGTGGAAAAACCACTTTTCGCACTTGTGTTAGTGTTGAAAAACCACTTTTCGCACTTGTGTTAGTGTTGAAAAACCACTTTTCACACTTGTGTTGGTGCAGGAAACCACTTTTGCACTTGTATTAGTGTGGAAAAACCACTTTTCGCACTTGTGTTAGTGTTGAAAAACCACTTTTCGCACTTGTGTTAATGTTGAAAAACCACTTTTCGCACTTGTGTTAGTGTTGAAAAACCACTTTTCGCACTTGTGTTGGTGCAGGAAACCACTTTTGCACTTGTATTAGTGTGGAAAAACCACTTTTCGCACTTGTGTTAGTGTTGAAAAACCACTTTTTGCACTTGTGTTAGTGTTGAAAAACCACTTTTCGCACATGGGTTGGTGCAGGAAACCACTTTTGCACTTGTATTAGTGTGGGAAAAACACTTTTCGCACTTGTGTTAGTGTTGAAAAACCACATTTTGCACTTGTGTTAGTGTTGAAAAACCACTTTTCGCACTTGTGTTGGTGCAGGAAACCACTTTTGCACTTGTATTAGTGTGGAAAAAACACTTTTTGCACTTGTGATAGTGTTGAAAAACCACTTTTTGCACTTGTGTTAGTGTTGAAAAACCACTTTTCGCACTTGTGTTGGTGCAGGAAACCACTTTTGCACTTGTATTAATGTGGAAAAAACCACTTTTCGCACTTGTGTTAGTGTTGAAAAAACCACTTTTCGCACTTGTGTTAATGTTGAAAAACCACTTTTCGCACTTGTGTTAGTGTTGAAAAACCACTTTTCGCACTTGTGTTGGTGCAGGAAACCACTTTGCACTTGTATTAGTGTGGAAAAATCACTTTTCGCACTTGTGTTCGTGTTGAAAAACCACTTTTTTGCACTTGTGTTAAGTGTTGAAAAACCACTTTTCGCACTTGTGTTGGTGCAGGAAACCACTTTTCGCACTTGTCTTAGTGTTGAAAAACCACTTTTCGCACTTGTGATAGTGTTGAAAAAACACTTTTTGCACTTGTGTTAGTGTTGAAAAACCACTTTTCGCACTTGTGTTGGTGCAGGAAACCACTTTTGCACTTGTATTAGTGTGGAAAAACCACTTTTCGCACTTGTGTTAGTGTTGAAAAAACACTTTTCGCACATGTGTTAATGTTGAAAAACCACTTTTCGCACTTGTGTTAGTGTTGAAAAACCACTTTTCGCACTTGTGTTGGTGCAGGAAACCACTTTTGCACTTGTATTAGTGTGGAAAAAACACTTTTCGCACTTGTGTTAGTGTTGAAAAACCACTTTTTGCACTTGTGTTAGTGTTGAAAAACCACTTTTTGCACATGGGTTGGTGCAGGAACCACTTTTGCACTTGTATTAGTGTGGAAAAAACACTTTTCGCACTTGTGTTAGTGTTGAAAAACCACTTTTCGCACTTGTGTTAGTGTTGAAAAACCACTTTTCGCACTTGTGTTGGTGCAGGAAACCAGTTTTGCACTTGTATTACTGTGGAAAAACCACTTTTCGCACTTGTGTTAGTGTTGAAAAACCACTTTTCGCACTTGTGTTAGTGTTGAAAAACCACTTTTCGCACTTGTGCTAGTGTTGAAAAACCACTTTTCGCACTTGTGTTAGTGTTGAAAAACCACTTTTCGCACTTGTGTTGGTCCAGGAAACCACTTTTGCACTTGTATTAGTGTGGAAAACCACTTTTCGCACTTGTGTTAGTGTTGAAAAACCACTTTTTGCACTTGTGTTAGTGTTGTAAAACCACTTTTCGCACTTGTGTTGGTGCAGGAAACCACTTTTGCACTTGTATTAGTGTGGAAAAAACCACTTTTCGCACTTGTGATAGTGTTGAAAAACCACTTTTCGCACTTGTGTTAGTGTTGAAAAACCACTTTTCGCACTTGTGTTGGTGCAGGAAACCACTTTTGCACTTGTATTAGTGTGGAAAAACCACTTTTCGCACTTGTGTTAGTGTTGAAAAACCACTTTTCGCACTTGTGTTAGTGTTGAAAAACCACTTTTCGCACTTGTGTTGGTGCAGGAAACCACTTTTGCACTTGCATTAGTGTGGAAAAACCACTTCTCGCACTTGTGATAGTGTTGAAAAACCACTTTTCGCACTTGTGTTAGTGTTGAAAAACCACTTTTCGCACTTGTGTTGGTGCAGGAAACCACTTTTGCACTTGTATTAGTGTGGAAAAACCACTTTTCGCACTTGTGTTAGTGTTGAAAAACCACTTTTCGCACTTGTGTTAGTGTTGAAAAACCACTTTTCGCACTTGTGTTGGTGCAGGAAACCACTTTTGCACTTGTATTAGTGTGGAAAAACCACTTTTCGCACTTGTGTTAGTGTTGAAAAACCACTTTTCGCACTTGTGTTAATGTTGAAAAACCACTTTTCGCACTTGTGTTAGTGTTGAAAAACCACTTTTCGCACTTGTGTTGGTGCAGGAAACCACTTTTGCACTTGTATTAGTGTGGCAAAACCACTTTTCGCACTTGTGTTAGTGTTGAAAAACCACTTTTTGCACTTGTGTTAGTGTTGAAAAACCACTTTTCGCACATGGGTTGGTGCAGGAAACCACTTTTGCACTTGTATTAGTGTGGGAAAAACACTTTTCGCACTTGTGTTAGTGTTGAAAAACCACTTTTCGCACTTGTGTTAGTGTTGAAAAACCACTTTTCGCACTTGTGTTGGTGCAGGAAACCACTTTTGCACTTGTATTAGTGTGGAAAAAACACTTTTTGCACTTGTGATAGTGTTGAAAAACCACTTTTTGCACTTGTGTTAGTGTTGAAAAACCACTTTTCGCACTTGTGTTGGTGCAGGAAACCACTTTTGCACTTGTATTAGTGTGGAAAAACCACTTTTCGCACTTGTGTTAGTGTTGAAAAACCACTTTTCGCACTTGTGTTAGTGTTGAAAAGCCACTTTTCGCACTTGTGTTGGTGCAGGAAACCACTTTTGCACTTGTATTAGTGTGGAAAAAACACTTTTTTCACTTGTGATAGTGTTGAAAAACCACTTTTCGCACTTGTGTTAGTGTTGAAAAACCACTTTTCGCACTTGTGTTGGTGCAGGAAACCACTTTTGCACTTGTATTAGTGTGGAAAAACCACTTTTTACCTTCGCAAAAGCGGAAGGTTATGTTTTGATCGCTGTGTATTTATTTGTATGTCTGTGTGTGTGTATGTTAATCGCATAACTCAAAAAGTATTCAACCGAATTGCATGAAATTTGGTGGGATGATTGGTTATTATACGGGACACATTTGATTAGATTTTGGGAAACAGATTTGCTCAAATTCTGACTATTTTTAACTCGATCGTATTTCACTCAAAGTTATGAGCGACTGAAGAAGAAGATGTCCATCCAGGACGTCATCACTATAACGCGATCTCCCGCGATCATTTCAACCTCAAAAAAAATTATAATTGCAGATTTGACAATAGATGAGGCATATTAACAAACGAATGAAACAGATTTGCTCAAATTCTGACTATTTTTAACTCGATCGTATTTCACTCAAAGTTATGCGCGACTGAAGAAGAAGATGTCCATCCAGGACGTCATCACTATAACGCAATCTCCCGCGATCATTTCAACCTCAAAAAAAATTATAATTGCAGATTTGTCAAGAGATGAGGCATATTAACAAACGAATGAAACAGATTTGCTCAAATTCTGACTATTTTTAACTCGATCATATTTCACTCAAAGTTAAGAGCGACTGAAGAAGAGGATGTCCATCCAAGACGTCATCACTATAACGCGATCTCCCGCAATCATTTCAACCTCAAATGAAATTCAAATTGCAGATTTGTCAATCGGGGAGGCATATTAACAGACGAATGAAACAGATTTGCTCAAATTCTGATTTTTAAAAATCGATCGCATTTCACATAAAGTTTCACATCGCATACACTCCCATGCCAAGTACAGAACAGTAGCTGCGGCGAAGGTATGCGCTCTACCGAGTGCCCGGATTCTAGTTGCACTTGTGTTAGTGTTGAAAAACCACTTTTGCACTTGTGTTAGTGTTGAAAAACCACTTTTCGCACTTGTGTTAGTGTTGAAAAACCACTTTTCGCACTTGTGTTGGTGCAGGAACCCACTTTTGCACTTGTATTAGTGTGGGAAAACCACTTTTTGCACTTGTGATAGTGTAGAAAAAACACTTTTCGCACTTGTGTTAGTGTTGAAAAACCACTTTTCGCACTTGTATTGGTGCAGGAAACCACTTTTGCACTTGTATTAGTGTGGAAAAACCACATTTCGCACTTGTGTTGGTGCAGGAAACCACTTTTGCATTTGTATTAGTGTGGAAAAAACACTTTTTGCACTTGTGATAGTGTTGAAAAACCACTTTTCGCACTTGTGTTAGTGTTGAAAAACCACTTTTCGCACTTGTGTTGGTGCAGGAAACCACTTTTGCACTTGTATTAGTGTGGAAAAAACACTTTTCGCACTTGTGTTAGTGTTGAAAAACCACTTTTCGCACTTGTGTTAGTGTTGAAAAACCACTTTTCGCACTTGTGTTGGTGCAGGAAACCACTTTTTGCACTTGTATTAGTGTGGAAAAAACACTTTTTGCACTTGTGATAGTGTTGAGAAACTACTTTTCGCACTTGTGTTAGTGTTGAAAAACCACTTTTCGCACTTGTGTTGGTGCAGGAAACCACTTTTACACTTGTATTAGTGTGGAAAAACCACTTTTCGCACTTGTGTTAGTTTTGAAAACCACTTTTCGCACTTGTGAGTGTGAAAAACCACTTTTCGCACTTGTGTTAGTGTTGAAAACCACTTTTCGCACTTGTGTTGGTGCAGGAAACCACTTTTGCACTTGTATTAGTGTGGAAAAACCACTTTTCGCACTTGTGTTAGTGTTGAAAAACCACTTTTCGCACTTGTGTTAGTGTTGAAAAAACCACTTTTCGCACTTGTGTTAGTGTTGAAAAACCACTTTTTGCACTTGTGTTCGTGCAGGAAACCACTTTTGCACTTGTATTAGTGTGGAAAAAACACTTTTCGCACTTGTGTTAGTGTTGAAAAACCACTTTTCGCACTTGTGTTGGTGCAGGAAACCACTTTTGCACTGGTATTAGTGTGGATAAAACACTTTTTGCACTTGTGATGGTGTTGAAAAACCACTTTTCGCACTTGTGTTAGTGTTGAAAAACCACTTTTCGCACTTGTGTTGGTGCAGGAAACCACTTTTGCACTTGTATTAGTGTGGAAAAACCACTTTTCGCACTTGTGTTAGTGTTGAAAACCACTTTTCGCACTTGTGTTAGTGTTGAAAAACCACTTTTTGCACTTGTGTTGGTGCAGGAAACCACTTTTGCACTTGTATTAGTGTGGAAAAAACACTTTTTGCACTTGTGATAGTGTTGAAAAACCACCTTTTGCACTTGTGTTAGTGTTGAAAAACCACTTTTTCGCACTTGTGTTGGTGCAGGAAACCACTTTTTGCACTTGTATTAGTGTGGAAAAACCACTTTTCGCACTTGTGATAGTGTTGAAAAACCACTTTTCGCACTTGTTTTAGTGTTGAAAAACCACTTTTTCGCACTTGTGTTGGTGCAGGAAACCACTTTTGCACTTGTATTAGTGTGGAAAAACCACTTTTCGCACTTGTGTTAGTGTGGAAAAACCACTTTTCGCAACTTGTGTTCGTGTTGAAAAACCACTTTTCGCACTTGTGTTGGTGCAGGAAACCACTTTTGCACTTGTATTAGTGTGGAAAAAACCACTTTTCGCACTTGTGATAGTGTTGAAAAACCACTTTTTCGCACTTGTGATAGTGTTGAAAAACCACTTTTCGCACTTGTGTTAGTGTTGAAAAACCACTTTTCGCACTAGTGTTCGTGTTGAAAAACCACTTTTCGCACTTGTGTTAGTGTTGAAAAAC
Source organism: Myxine glutinosa (assembly GCF_964187855.1). Taxonomy (NCBI): domain Eukaryota; kingdom Metazoa; phylum Chordata; class Myxini; order Myxiniformes; family Myxinidae; genus Myxine; species Myxine glutinosa. The sequence continues at coordinate 15,898 of NW_027618760.1, forward strand.
CACTTTTCGCACTTGTGTTGGTGCAGGAAACCACTTTTGCACTTGTATTAGTGTGGAAAAAACACTTTTTGCACTTGTGATAGTGTTAAAAAACCACTTTTTGCACTTGTGTTAGTGTTGAAAAACCACTTTTCGCACTTGTGTTGGTGCAGGAAACCACTTTTGCACTTGTATTAGTGTGGAAAAACCACTTTCCGCACTTGTGTTAGTGTTGAAAAACCACTTTTCGCACTTGTGTTAGTGTTGAAAAACCACTTTTCGCACTTGTGTTGGTGCAGGAAACCACTTTTGCACTTGTATTAGTGTGGAAAAAACACTTTTTGCACTTGTGATAGTGTTGAAAAACCACTTTTCGCACTTGTGTTAGTGTTGAAAAACCACTTTTCGCACTTGTGTTGGTGCAGGAAACCACTTTTGCACTTGTATTAGTGTGGAAAAACCACTTTTTGCACTTGTGTTAGTGTGGAAAAACCACTTTTCGCACTTGTGTTAGTGTTGAAAAACCACTTTTTGCACTTGTGTTAGTGTTGAAAAACCACTTTTTGCACTTGTATTAGTGTGGAAAAACTACTTTTCGCACTTGTGTTAGTGTCGAAAAACCACTTTTCGCACTTGCGTTAGTGTTGAAAAACCACTTTTCGCACTTGTGTTAGTGTTGAAAAACCACTTTTCGCACTTGTGTTAGTGTTGAAAAACCACTTTTCGCACTTGTGTTGGTCCAGGAAACCACTTTTGCACTTGTATTAGTGTGGAAAACCACTTTTCGCACTTGTGTTAGTGTTGAAAAACCACTTTTTGCACTTGTGTTAGTGTTGTAAAACCACTTTTCGCACTTGTGTTGGTGCAGGAAACCACTTTTGCACTTGTATTAGTGTGGAAAAACCACTTTTCGCACTTGTGATAGTGTTGAAAAACCACTTTTCGCACTTGTGTTAGTGTTGAAAAACCACTTTTCGCACTTGTGTTGGTGCAGGAAACCACTTTTGCACTTGTATTAGTGTGGAAAAACCACTTTTCGCACTTGTGTTAGTGTTGAAAAACCACTTTTCGCACTTGTGTTAGTGTTGAAAAACCACTTTTCGCACTTGTGTTGGTGCAGGAAACCACTTTTGCACTTGCATTAGTGTGGAAAAACCACTTCTCGCACTTGTGATAGTGTTGAAAAACCACTTTTCGCACTTGTGTTAGTGTTGAAAAACCACTTTTCGCACTTGTGTTGGTGCAGGAAACCACTTTTGCACTTGTATTAGTGTGGAAAAACCACTTTTCGCACTTGTGTTAGTGTTGAAAAACCACTTTTCGCACTTGTGTTAGTGTTGAAAAACCACTTTTCGCACTTGTGTTGGTGCAGGAAACCACTTTTGCACTTGTATTAGTGTGGAAAAACCACTTTTCGCACTTGTGTTAGTGTTGAAAAACCACTTTTCGCACTTGTGTTAATGTTGAAAAACCACTTTTCGCACTTGTGTTAGTGTTGAAAAACCACTTTTCGCACTTGTGTTGGTGCAGGAAACCACTTTTGCACTTGTATTAGTGTGGCAAAACCACTTTTCGCACTTGTGTTAGTGTTGAAAAACCACTTTTTGCACTTGTGTTAGTGTTGAAAAACCACTTTTCGCACATGGGTTGGTGCAGGAAACCACTTTTGCACTTGTATTAGTGTGGGAAAAACACTTTTCGCACTTGTGTTAGTGTTGAAAAACCACTTTTCGCACTTGTGTTAGTGTTGAAAAACCACTTTTCGCACTTGTGTTGGTGCAGGAAACCACTTTTGCACTTGTATTAGTGTGGAAAAAACACTTTTTGCACTTGTGATAGTGTTGAAAAACCACTTTTTGCACTTGTGTTAGTGTTGAAAAACCACTTTTCGCACTTGTGTTGGTGCAGGAAACCACTTTTGCACTTGTATTAGTGCGGAAAAACCACTTTTCGCACTTGTGTTAGTGTTGAAAAACCACTTTTCGCACTTGTGTTAGTGTTGAAAAGCCACTTTTCGCACTTGTGTTGGTGCAGGAAACCACTTTTGCACTTGTATTGGTGTGGAAAAAACACTTTTTTCACTTGTGATAGTGTTGAAAAACCACTTTTCGCACTTGTGTTAGTGTTGAAAAACCACTTTTCGCACTTGTGTTGGTGCAGGAAACCACTTTTGCACTTGTATTAATGTGGAAAAACCACTTTTTGCACTTGTGTTAGTGTTGAAAAACCACTTTTGCACTTGTGTTAGTGTTGAAAAACCACTTTTCGCACTTGTGTTAGTGTTGAAAAACCACTTTTCGCACTTGTGTTGGTGCAGGAAACCACTTTTGCACTTGTATTAGTGTGGGAAAACCACTTTTTGCACTTGTGATAGTGTAGAAAAAACACTTTTCGCACTTGTGTTAGTGTTGAAAAACCACTTTTCGCACTTGTATTGGTGCAGGAAACCACTTTTGCACTTGTATTAGTGTGGAAAAACCACATTTCGCACTTGTGTTGGTGCAGGAAACCACTTTTGCATTTGTATTAGTGTGGAAAAAACACTTTTTGCACTTGTGATAGTGTTGAAAAACCACTTTTCGCACTTGTGTTAGTGTTGAAAAACCACTTTTCGCACTTGTGTTGGTGCAGGAAACCACTTTTGCACTTGTATTAGTGTGGAAAAAACACTTTTCGCACTTGTGTTAGTGTTGAAAAACCACTTTTCGCACTTGTGTTAGTGTTGAAAAACCACTTTTCGCACTTGTGTTGGTGCAGGAAACCACTTTTGCACTTGTATTAGTGTGGAAAAAACACTTTTTGCACTTGTGATAGTGTTGAGAAACCACTTTTCGCACTTGTGTTAGTGTTGAAAAACCACTTTTCGCACTTGTGTTGGTGCAGGAAACCACTTTTACACTTGTATTAGTGTGGAAAAACCACTTTTCGCACTTGTGTTAGTTTTGAAAAACCACTTTTCGCACTTGTGTTAGTGTTGAAAAACCACTTTTCGCACTTGTGTTAGTGTTGAAAAACCACTTTTCGCACTTGTGTTGGTGCAGGAAACCACTTTTGCACTTGTATTAGTGTGGAAAAACCACTTTTCGCACTTGTGTTAGTGTTGAAAAACCACTTTTCGCACTTGTGTTAGTGTTGAAAAACCACTTTTCGCACTTGTGTTAGTGTTGAAAAACCACTTTTCGCACTTGTGTTAGTGTTGAAAAACCACTTTTCGCACTTGTGTTCGTGCAGGAAACCACTTTTGCACTTGTATTAGTGTGGAAAAAACACTTTTCGCACTTGTGTTAGTGTTGAAAAACCACTTTTCGCACTTGTGTTGGTGCAGGAAACCACTTTTGCACTGGTATTAGTGTGGATAAAACACTTTTTGCACTTGTGATGGTGTTGAAAAACCACTTTTCGCACTTGTGTTAGTGTTGAAAAACCACTTTTCGCACTTGTGTTGGTGCAGGAAACCACTTTTGCACTTGTATTAGTGTGGAAAAACCACTTTTCGCACTTGTGTTAGTGTTGAAAAACCACTTTTCGCACTTGTGTTAGTGTTGAAAAACCACTTTTTGCACTTGTGTTGGTGCAGGAAACCACTTTTGCACTTGTATTAGTGTGGAAAAACACTTTTTGCACTTGTGATAGTGTTGAAAAACCACCTTTTGCACTTGTGTTAGTGTTGTAAAACCACTTTTCGCACTTGTGTTGGTGCAGGAAACCACTTTTGCACTTGTATTAGTGTGGAAAAACACTTTTTGCACTTGTGTTAGTGTTGAAAAACCACTTTTTGCACTTGTGTTAGTGTTGTAAAACCACTTTTCGCACTTGTGTTGGTGCAGGAAACCACTTTTGCACTTGTATTAGTGTGGAAAAACCACTTTTCGCACTTGTGATAGTGTTGAAAAACCACTTTTCGCACTTGTGTTAGTGTTGAAAAACCACTTTTCGCACTTGTGTTGGTGCAGGAAACCACTTTTGCACTTGTATTAGTGTGGAAAAACCACTTTTCGCACTTGTGTTAGTGTTGAAAAACCACTTTTCGCACTTGTGTTAGTGTTGAAAAACCACTTTTCGCACTTGTGTTGGTGCAGGAAACCACTTTTGCACTTGCATTAGTGTGGAAAAACCACTTCTCGCACTTGTGATAGTGTTGAAAAACCACTTTTCGCACTTGTGTTAGTGTTGAAAAACCACTTTTCGCACTTGTGTTGGTGCAGGAAACCACTTTTGCACTTGTATTAGTGTGGAAAAACCACTTTTCGCACTTGTGTTAGTGTTGAAAAACCACTTTTCGCACTTGTGTTAGTGTTGAAAAACCACTTTTCGCACTTGTGTTGGTGCAGGAAACCACTTTTGCACTTGTATTAGTGTGGAAAAACCACTTTTCGCACTTGTGTTAGTGTTGAAAAACCACTTTTCGCACTTGTGTTAATGTTGAAAAACCACTTTTCGCACTTGTGTTAGTGTTGAAAAACCACTTTTCGCACTTGTGTTGGTGCAGGAAACCACTTTTGCACTTGTATTAGTGTGGCAAAACCACTTTTCGCACTTGTGTTAGTGTTGAAAAACCACTTTTTGCACTTGTGTTAGTGTTGAAAAACCACTTTTCGCACATGGGTTGGTGCAGGAAACCACTTTTGCACTTGTATTAGTGTGGGAAAAACACTTTTCGCACTTGTGTTAGTGTTGAAAAACCACTTTTCGCACTTGTGTTAGTGTTGAAAAACCACTTTTCGCACTTGTGTTGGTGCAGGAAACCACTTTTGCACTTGTATTAGTGTGGAAAAAACACTTTTTGCACTTGTGATAGTGTTGAAAAACCACTTTTTGCACTTGTGTTAGTGTTGAAAAACCACTTTTCGCACTTGTGTTGGTGCAGGAAACCACTTTTGCACTTGTATTAGTGTGGAAAAACCACTTTTCGCACTTGTGTTAGTGTTGAAAAACCACTTTTCGCACTTGTGTTAGTGTTGAAAAGCCACTTTTCGCACTTGTGTTGGTGCAGGAAACCACTTTTGCACTTGTATTAGTGTGGAAAAAACACTTTTTACCTTCGCAAAAGCGGAAGGTTATGTTTTGATCGCTGTGTATTTATTTGTATGTCTGTGTGTGTGTATGTTAATCGCATATCTCAAAAAGTATTCAACCGAATTGCATGAAATTTGGTGGGATGATTGGTTATTATACGGGACACATTTGATTAGATTTTGGGAAACAGATTTGCTCAAATTCTGACTATTTTTAACTCGATCGTATTTCACTCAAAGTTATGAGCGACTGAAGAAGAAGATGTCCATCCAGGACGTCATCACTATAACGCGATCTCCCGCGATCATTTCAACCTCAAAAAAAATTATAATTGCAGATTTGACAATAGATGAGGCATATTAACAAACGAATGAAACAGATTTGCTCAAATTCTGACTATTTTTAACTCGATCGTATTTCACTCAAAGTTATGCGCGACTGAAGAAGAAGATGTCCATCCAGGACGTCATCACTATAACGCAATCTCCCGCGATCATTTCAACCTCAAAAAAAATTATAATTGCAGATTTGTCAAGAGATGAGGCATATTAACAAACGAATGAAACAGATTTGCTCAAATTCTGACTATTTTTAACTCGATCATATTTCACTCAAAGTTAAGAGCGACTGAAGAAGAGGATGTCCATCCAAGACGTCATCACTATAACGCGATCTCCCGCAATCATTTCAACCTCAAATGAAATTCAAATTGCAGATTTGTCAATCGGGGAGGCATATTAACAGACGAATGAAACAGATTTGCTCAAATTCTGATTTTTAAAAATCGATCGCATTTCACATAAAGTTTCACATCGCATACACTCCCATGCCAAGTACAGAACAGTAGCTGCGGCGAAGGTATGCGCTCTACCGAGTGCCCGGATTCTAGTTGCACTTGTGTTAGTGTTGAAAAACCACTTTTGCACTTGTGTTAGTGTTGAAAAACCACTTTTCGCACTTGTGTTAGTGTTGAAAAACCACTTTTCGCACTTGTGTTGGTGCAGGAACCCACTTTTGCACTTGTATTAGTGTGGGAAAACCACTTTTTGCACTTGTGATAGTGTAGAAAAAACACTTTTCGCACTTGTGTTAGTGTTGAAAAACCACTTTTCGCACTTGTATTGGTGCAGGAAACCACTTTTGCACTTGTATTAGTGTGGAAAAACCACATTTCGCACTTGTGTTGGTGCAGGAAACCACTTTTGCATTTGTATTAGTGTGGAAAAAACACTTTTTGCACTTGTGATAGTGTTGAAAAACCACTTTTCGCACTTGTGTTAGTGTTGAAAAACCACTTTTCGCACTTGTGTTGGTGCAGGAAACCACTTTTGCACTTGTATTAGTGTGGAAAAAACACTTTTCGCACTTGTGTTAGTGTTGAAAAACCACTTTTCGCACTTGTGTTAGTGTTGAAAAACCACTTTTCGCACTTGTGTTGGTGCAGGAAACCACTTTTGCACTTGTATTAGTGTGGAAAAAACACTTTTTGCACTTGTGATAGTGTTGAGAAACTACTTTTCGCACTTGTGTTAGTGTTGAAAAACCACTTTTCGCACTTGTGTTGGTGCAGGAAACCACTTTTACACTTGTATTAGTGTGGAAAAACCACTTTTCGCACTTGTGTTAGTTTTGAAAAACCACTTTTCGCACTTGTGTTAGTGTTGAAAAACCACTTTTCGCACTTGTGTTAGTGTTGAAAAACCACTTTTCGCACTTGTGTTGGTGCAGGAAACCACTTTTGCACTTGTATTAGTGTGGAAAAACCACTTTTCGCACTTGTGTTAGTGTTGAAAAACCACTTTTCGCACTTGTGTTAGTGTTGAAAAACCACTTTTCGCACTTGTGTTAGTGTTGAAAAACCACTTTTCGCACTTGTGTTCGTGCAGGAAACCACTTTTGCACTTGTATTAGTGTGGAAAAAACACTTTTCGCACTTGTGTTAGTGTTGAAAAACCACTTTTCGCACTTGTGTTGGTGCAGGAAACCACTTTTGCACTGGTATTAGTGTGGATAAAACACTTTTTGCACTTGTGATGGTGTTGAAAAACCACTTTTCGCACTTGTGTTAGTGTTGAAAAACCACTTTTCGCACTTGTGTTGGTGCAGGAAACCACTTTTGCACTTGTATTAGTGTGGAAAAACCACTTTTCGCACTTGTGTTAGTGTTGAAAAACCACTTTTCGCACTTGTGTTAGTGTTGAAAAACCACTTTTTGCACTTGTGTTGGTGCAGGAAACCACTTTTGCACTTGTATTAGTGTGGAAAAACACTTTTGCACTTGTGATAGTGTTGAAAAACCACCTTTTGCACTTGTGTTAGTGTTGAAAAACCACTTTTCGCACTTGTGTTGGTGCAGGAAACCACTTTTGCACTTGTATTAGTGTGGAAAAACCACTTTTCGCACTTGTGATAGTGTTGAAAAACCACTTTTCGCACTTGTTTTAGTGTTGAAAAACCACTTTTCGCACTTGTGTTGGTGCAGGAAACCACTTTTGCACTTGTATTAGTGTGGAAAAACCACTTTTCGCACTTGTGTTAGTGTGGAAAAACCACTTTTCGCACTTGTGTTCGTGTTGAAAAACCACTTTTCGCACTTGTGTTGGTGCAGGAAACCACTTTTGCACTTGTATTAGTGTGGAAAAACCACTTTTCGCACTTGTGATAGTGTTGAAAAACCACTTTTCGCACTTGTGATAGTGTTGAAAAACCACTTTTCGCACTTGTGTTAGTGTTGAAAAACCACTTTTCGCACTAGTGTTCGTGTTGAAAAACCACTTTTCGCACTTGTGTTAGTGTTGAAAAACCACTTTTCGCACTTGTGTTGGTGCAGGAAACCACTTTTGCACTTGTATTAGTGTGGAAAAAACACTTTTTGCACTTGTGATAGTGTTAAAAAACCACTTTTTGCACTTGTGTTAGTGTTGAAAAACCACTTTTCGCACTTGTGTTGGTGCAGGAAACCACTTTTGCACTTGTATTAGTGTGGAAAAACCACTTTCCGCACTTGTGTTAGTGTTGAAAAACCACTTTTCGCACTTGTGTTAGTGTTGAAAAACCACTTTTCGCACTTGTGTTGGTGCAGGAAACCACTTTTGCACTTGTATTAGTGTGGAAAAAACACTTTTTGCACTTGTGATAGTGTTGAAAAACCACTTTTCGCACTTGTGTTAGTGTTGAAAAACCACTTTTCGCACTTGTGTTGGTGCAGGAAACCACTTTTGCACTTGTATTAGTGTGGAAAAACCACTTTTTGCACTTGTGTTAGTGTGGAAAAACCACTTTTCGCACTTGTGTTAGTGTTGAAAAACCACTTTTTGCACTTGTGTTAGTGTTGAAAAACCACTTTTTGCACTTGTATTAGTGTGGAAAAACTACTTTTCGCACTTGTGTTAGTGTCGAAAAACCACTTTTCGCACTTGCGTTAGTGTTGAAAAACCACTTTTCGCACTTGTGTTAGTGTTGAAAAACCACTTTTCGCACTTGTGTTAGTGTTGAAAAACCACTTTTCGCACTTGTGTTGGTCCAGGAAACCACTTTTGCACTTGTATTAGTGTGGAAAACCACTTTTCGCACTTGTGTTAGTGTTGAAAAACCACTTTTTGCACTTGTGTTAGTGTTGTAAAACCACTTTTCGCACTTGTGTTGGTGCAGGAAACCACTTTTGCACTTGTATTAGTGTGGAAAAACCACTTTTCGCACTTGTGATAGTGTTGAAAAACCACTTTTCGCACTTGTGTTAGTGTTGAAAAACCACTTTTCGCACTTGTGTTGGTGCAGGAAACCACTTTTGCACTTGTATTAGTGTGGAAAAACCACTTTTCGCACTTGTGTTAGTGTTGAAAAACCACTTTTCGCACTTGTGTTAGTGTTGAAAAACCACTTTTCGCACTTGTGTTGGTGCAGGAAACCACTTTTGCACTTGCATTAGTGTGGAAAAACCACTTCTCGCACTTGTGATAGTGTTGAAAAACCACTTTTCGCACTTGTGTTAGTGTGAAAAACCACTTTTCGCACTTGTGTTGGTGCAGGAAACCACTTTTGCACTTGTATTAGTGTGGAAAAACCACTTTTCGCACTTGTGTTAGTGTTGAAAAACCACTTTTCGCACTTGTGTTAGTGTTGAAAAACCACTTTTCGCACTTGTGTTGGTGCAGGAAACCACTTTTGCACTTGTATTAGTGTGGAAAAACCACTTTTCGCACTTGTGTTAGTGTTGAAAAACCACTTTTCGCACTTGTGTTAATGTTGAAAAACCACTTTTCGCACTTGTGTTAGTGTTGAAAAACCACTTTTCGCACTTGTGTTGGTGCAGGAAACCACTTTTGCACTTGTATTAGTGTGGCAAAACCACTTTTCGCACTTGTGTTAGTGTTGAAAAACCACTTTTTGCACTTGTGTTAGTGTTGAAAAACCACTTTTCGCACATGGGTTGGTGCAGGAAACCACTTTTGCACTTGTATTAGTGTGGGAAAAACACTTTTCGCACTTGTGTTAGTGTTGAAAAACCACTTTTCGCACTTGTGTTAGTGTTGAAAAACCACTTTTCGCACTTGTGTTGGTGCAGGAAACCACTTTTGCACTTGTATTAGTGTGGAAAAAACACTTTTTGCACTTGTGATAGTGTTGAAAAACCACTTTTTGCACTTGTGTTAGTGTTGAAAAACCACTTTTCGCACTTGTGTTGGTGCAGGAAACCACTTTTGCACTTGTATTAGTGCGGAAAAAACCACTTTTCGCACTTGTGTTAGTGTTGAAAAACCACTTTTCGCACTTGTGTTAGTGTTGAAAAGCCACTTTTCGCACTTGTGTTGGTGCAGGAAACCACTTTTGCACTTGTATTGGTGTGGAAAAAACACTTTTTTCACTTGTGATAGTGTTGAAAAACCACTTTTCGCACTTGTGTTAGTGTTGAAAAACCACTTTTCGCACTTGTGTTGGTGCAGGAAACCACTTTTGCACTTGTATTAATGTGGAAAAACCACTTTTTGCACTTGTGTTAGTGTTGAAAAACCACTTTTGCACTTGTGTTAGTGTTGAAAAACCACTTTTCGCACTTGTGTTAGTGTTGAAAAACCACTTTTCGCACTTGTGTTGGTGCAGGAAACCACTTTTGCACTTGTATTAGTGTGGGAAAACCACTTTTTGCACTTGTGATAGTGTAGAAAAAACACTTTTCGCACTTGTGTTAGTGTTGAAAAACCACTTTTCGCACTTGTATTGGTGCAGGAAACCACTTTTGCACTTGTATTAGTGTGGAAAAACCACATTTCGCACTTGTGTTGGTGCAGGAAACCACTTTTGCATTTGTATTAGTGTGGAAAAAACACTTTTTGCACTTGTGATAGTGTTGAAAAACCACTTTTCGCACTTGTGTTAGTGTTGAAAAACCACTTTTCGCACTTGTGTTGGTGCAGGAAACCACTTTTGCACTTGTATTAGTGTGGAAAAAACACTTTTCGCACTTGTGTTAGTGTTGAAAAACCACTTTTCGCACTTGTGTTAGTGTTGAAAAACCACTTTTCGCACTTGTGTTGGTGCAGGAAACCACTTTTGCACTTGTATTAGTGTGGAAAAAACACTTTTTGCACTTGTGATAGTGTTGAGAAACCACTTTTCGCACTTGTGTTAGTGTTGAAAAACCACTTTTCGCACTTGTGTTGGTGCAGGAAACCACTTTTACACTTGTATTAGTGTGGAAAAACCACTTTTCGCACTTGTGTTAGTTTTGAAAAACCACTTTTCGCACTTGTGTTAGTGTTGAAAAACCACTTTTCGCACTTGTGTTAGTGTTGAAAAACCACTTTTCGCACTTGTGTTGGTGCAGGAAACCACTTTTGCACTTGTATTAGTGTGGAAAAACCACTTTTCGCACTTGTGTTAGTGTTGAAAAACCACTTTTCGCACTTGTGTTAGTGTTGAAAAACCACTTTTCGCACTTGTGTTAGTGTTGAAAAACCACTTTTCGCACTTGTGTTCGTGCAGGAAACCACTTTTGCACTTGTATTAGTGTGGAAAAAACACTTTTCGCACTTGTGTTAGTGTTGAAAAACCACTTTTCGCACTTGTGTTGGTGCAGGAAACCACTTTTGCACTGGTATTAGTGTGGATAAAACACTTTTTGCACTTGTGATGGTGTTGAAAAACCACTTTTCGCACTTGTGTTAGTGTTGAAAAACCACTTTTCGCACTTGTGTTGGTGCAGGAAACCACTTTTGCACTTGTATTAGTGTGGAAAAACCACTTTTCGCACTTGTGTTAGTGTTGAAAAACCACTTTTCGCACTTGTGTTAGTGTTGAAAAACCACTTTTTGCACTTGTGTTGGTGCAGGAAACCACTTTTGCACTTGTATTAGTGTGGAAAAACACTTTTTGCACTTGTGATAGTGTTGAAAAACCACCTTTTGCACTTGTGTTAGTGTTGAAAAACCACTTTTCGCACTTGTGTTGGTGCAGGAAACCACTTTTGCACTTGTATTAGTGTGGAAAAACCACTTTTCGCACTTGTGATAGTGTTGAAAAACCACTTTTCGCACTTGTTTTAGTGTTGAAAAACCACTTTTCGCACTTGTGTTGGTTCAGGAAACCACTTTTGCACTTGTATTAGTGTGGAAAAACCACTTTTCGCACTTGTGTTAGTGTGGAAAAACCACTTTTCGCACTTGTGTTAGTGTTGAAAAACCACTTTTCGTACTTGTGTTGGTGCAGGAAACCACTTTTGCACTTGTATTAGTGTGGAAAAACCACTTTTCGCACTTGTGATAGTGTTGAAAAACCACTTTTCGCACTTGTGATAGTGTTGAAAAACCACTTTTCGCACTTGTGTTAGTGTTGAAAAACCACTTTTCGCACTAGTGTTCGTGTTGAAAAACCACTTTTCGCACTTGTGTTAGTGTTGAAAAACCACTTTTCGCACTTGTGTTGGTGCAGGAAACCACTTTTGCACTTGTATTAGTGTGGAAAAAACACTTTTTGCACTTGTGTTAGTGTTGAAAAACCACTTTTCGCACTTGTGTTGGTGCAGGAAACCACTTTTGCACTTGTATTAATGTGGAAAAACCACTTTCCGCACTTGTGTTAGTGTTGAAAAACCACTTTTCGCACTTGTGTTAGTGTTGAAAAACCACTTTTCGCACTTGTGTTGGTGCAGGAAACCACTTTTGCACTTGTATTAGTGTGGAAAAAACACTTTTTGCACTTGTGATAGTGTTGAAAAACCACTTTTCGCACTTGTGTTAGTGTTGAAAAACCACTTTTCGCACTTGTGTTGGTGCAGGAAACCACTTTTGCACTTGTATTAGTGTGGAAAAACCACTTTTTGCACTTGTGTTAGTGTGGAAAAACCACTTTTCGCACTTGTGTTAGTGTTGAAAAACCACTTTTTGCACTTGTGTTAGTGTTGAAAAACCACTTTTTGCACTTGTATTAGTGTGGAAAAACTACTTTTCGCACTTGTGTTAGTGTCGAAAAACCACTTTTCGCACTTGCGTTAGAGTTGAAAAACCACTTTTCGCACTTGTGTTAGTGTTGAAAAACCACTTTTCGCACTTGTGTTAGTGTTGAAAAACCACTTTTCGCACTTGTGTTGGTGCAGGAAACCACTTTTGCGCTTGTATTAGTGTGGAAAAAACACTTTTCGCACTTGTGTTAGTGTTGAAAAACCACTTTTCGCACTTGTGTTAGTGTTGAAAAACCACTTTTCGCACTTGTGTTGGTGCAGCAAACCACTTTTGCACTTGTATTAGTGTGGAAAAACCACATTTCGCACTTGTGTTGGTGCAGGAAACCACTTTTGCACTTGTATTAGTGTGGAAAAACACTTTTTGCACTTGTGATAGTGTTGAAAAACCACTTTTCGCACTTGTGTTAGTGTTGAAAAACCACTTTTCGCACTTGTGTTGGTGCAGGAAACCACTTTTGCACTTGTATTAGCGTGGAAAAAACACTTTTTGCATTTGTGATAGTGTTGAAAAACCACTTTTCACACTTGTGTTAGTGTTGAAAAACCACTTTTCGCACTTGTGTTAGTGTTGAAAAACCACTTTTCGCACTTGTGTTGGTGCAGGAAACCACTTTTGCACTTGTATTAGTGTGGAAAAAACACTTTTTGCACTTGTGATAGTGTTGAAAATCCACTTTTCGCACTTGTGTTAGTGTTGAAAAACCACTTTTCGCACTTGTGTTGGTGCAGGAAACCACTTTTGCACTTGTATTAGTGTGGAAAAACCACTTTTCGCACTTGTGTTAGTGTTGAAAAACCACTTTTCGCACTTGTGTTAGTGTTGAAAAACTACTTTTCGCACTTGTGTTGGTGCAGGAAACCACTTTTGCACTTGTATTAGTGTGGAAAAACCACTTTTCGCACTTGTGTTAGTGTTGAAAAACCACTTTTCGCACTTGTGTTAATGTTGAAAAACCACTTTTCGCACTTGTGTTGGTGCAGAAAACCACTTTTGCACTTGTATTAGTGTGGAAAAAACACTTTTCGCACTTGTGTTAGTGTTGAAAAACCACTTTTTGCACTTGTGTTAGTGTTGAAAAGCCACTTTTGCACTTGTATTAGTGTGGAAAAAACACTTTTCGCACTTGTGTTAGTGTTGAAAAACCACTTTTCGCACTTGTGTTAGTATTGAAAAACCACTTTTCGCACTTGTGTTGGTGCAGGAAACCACTTTTGCACTTGTATTAGTGTGGAAAAACCACTTTTCGCACTTGTGTTAGTGTTGAAAAACCACTTTTCGCACTTGTGTTAGTGTTGAAAAACCACTTTTCGCACTTGTGTTAGTGTTGAAAAACCACTTTTCGCACTTGTGTTGGTGCAGGAAACCACTTTTGCACTTGTATTAGTGTGGAAAAAACACTTTTCGCACTTGTGTTAGTGTTGAAAAACCACTTTTCACACTTGTGTTAGTGTTGAAAAACCACTTTTCGCACTTGTGTTGGTGCAGGAAACCACTTTTGCACTTGTATTAGTGTGGAAAAAACACTTTTTGCACTTGTGATAGTGTTGAAAAACCATTTTTCGCACTTGTGTTAGTGTTGAAAAACCACTTTTCGCACTTGTGTTGGTGCAGGAAACCACTTTTGCACTTGTATTAGTGTGGAAAAACCACTTTTCGCACTTGTGTTAGTGTTGAAAAACCATTTTTCGCACTTGTGTTAGTGTTGAAAAACCACTTTTCGCACTTGTGTTGGTGCAGGAAACCACTTTTGCACTTGTATTAGTGTGGAAAAAACACTTTTTGCACTTGTGATAGTGTTGAAAAACCACTTTTCGCACTTGTGTTAGTGTTGAAAAACCACTTTTCGCACTTCTGTTGGTGCAGGAAACCACTTTTAGCACTTGTCTTGGTGTTGAAAAACCACTTTTTGCACTTGTGATAGTGTTGAAAAACCACTTTTCGCACTTGTGTTAGTGTTGAAAAACCACTTTTCGCACTTGTGTTGGTGCAGGAAACCACTTTTGCACTTGTATTAGTGTGGAAAAACCACTTTTCGCACTTGTATTAGTGTTGAAAAACCACTTTTCGCACTTGTGTTAATGTTGAAAAACCACTTTTCGCACTTGTGTTAGTGTTGAAAAACCACTTTTCGCACTTGTGTTGGTGCAGGAAACCACTTTTGCACTTGTATTAGTGTGGAAAAAACACTTTTCGCACTTGTGTTAGTGTTGAAAAACCACTTTTCGCACTTGTGTTAGTGTTGAAAAACCACTTTTCGCACTTGTGTTGGTGCAGGAAACCAGTTTTGCACTTGTATTACTGTGGAAAAAACCACTTTTCGCACTTGTGTTAGTGTTGAAAAACCACTTTTCGCACTTGTGTTAGTGTTGAAAAACCACTTTTCGCACTTGTGTTAGTGTTGAAAAACCACTTTTCGCACTTGTGTTAGTGTTGAAAAACCACTTTTCGCACTTGTGTTGGTGCAGGAAACCACTTTTGCACTTGTATTAGTGTGGAAAAACCACTTTTCGCACTTGTGTTAGTGTTGAAAAACCACTTTTCGCACATTTGTTAGTGTTGAAAAACCACTTTTCGCACTTGTGTTGGTGCAGGAAACCACTTTTGCACTTGTATTAGTGTGGAAAAACCACTTTTCGCACTTGTGATAGTGTTGAAAAACCACTTTTCGCACTTGTGTTAGTGTTGAAAAACCACTTTTCGCACTTGTGTTGGTGCAGGAAAGCACTTTTGCACTTGTATTAGTGTGGAAAAACCACTTTTCGCACTTGTGTTAGTGTTGAAAAACCACTTTTCGCACTTGTGTTAGTGTTGAAAAACCACTTTTCGCACTTGTGTTGGTGCAGGAAACCACTTTTGCACTTGTATTAGTGTGGAAAAACCACTTTTCGCACTTGTGTTAGTGTTGAAAAACCACTTTTCGCACTTGTGTTAATGTTGAAAAACCACTTTTCGCACTTGTGTTAGTGTTGAAAAACCACTTTTCGCACTTGTGTTGGTGCAGGAAACCACTTTTGCACTTGTATTAGTGTGGAAAATCCACTTTTCGGACTTGTGTTAGTGTTGAAAAACCACTTTTTGCACTTGTGTTAGTGTTGAAAAACCACTTTTCGCACATGGGTTGGTGCAGGAAACCACTTTTGCACTTGTATTAGTGTGGAAAAAACACTTTTCGCACTTGTGTTAGTGTTGAAAAACCACTTTTCGCACTTGTGTTAGTGTTGAAAAGCCACTTTTCGCACTTGTGTTGGTGCAGGAAACCACTTTTGCACTTGTATTAGTGTGGAAAAAACACTTTTTGCGCTTGTGATAGTGTTGAAAAACCACTTTTCGCACTTGTGTTAGTGTTGAAAAACCACTTTTCGCACTTGTGTTAATGTTGAAAAACCACTTTTCGCACTTGTGTTAGTGTTGAAAAACCACTTTTCGCACTTGTGTTGGTGCAGCAAACCACTTTTGCACTTGTATTAGTGTGGAAAAACCACATTTCGCACTTGTGTTGGTGCAGGAAACCACTTTTGCACTTGTATTAGTGTGGAAAAACACTTTTTGCACTTGTGATAGTGTTGAAAAACCACTTTTCGCACTTGTGTTAGTGTTGAAAAACCACTTTTCGCACTTGTGTTGGTGCAGGAAACCACTTTTGCACTTGTATTAGTGTGGAAAAAACACTTTTCGCACTTGTGTTAGTGTTGAAAAACCACTTTTCGCACTTGTGTTAGTGTTGAAAAACCACTTTTCGCACTTGTGTTAGTGTTGAAAAACCACTTTTCGCACTTGTGTTGGTGCAGGAAACCACTTTTGCGCTTGTATTAGCGTGGAAAAAACACTTTTTGCACTTGTGATAGTGTTGAAAAACCACTTTTCACACTTGTGTTAGTGTTGAAAAACCACTTTTCGCACTTGTGTTAGTGTTGAAAAACCACTTTTCGCACTTGTGTTGGTGCAGGAAACCACTTTTGCACTTGTATTAGTGTGGAAAAAACACTTTTTGCACTTGTGATAGTGTTGAAAATCCACTTTTCGCACTTGTGTTAGTGTTGAAAAACCACTTTTCGCACTTGTGTTGGTGCAGGAAACCACTTTTGCACTTGTATTAGTGTGGAAAAACCACTTTTCGCACTTGTGTTAGTGTTGAAAAACCACTTTTCGCACTTGTGTTAATGTTGAAAAACCACTTTTCGCACTTGTGTTAGTGTTGAAAAACCACTTTTCGCACTTGTGTTGGTGCAGAAAACCACTTTTGCACTTGTATTAGTGTGGAAAAAACACTTTTCGCACTTGTGTTAGTGTTGAAAAACCACTTTTTGCACTTGTGTTAGTGTTGAAAAGCCACTTTTGCACTTGTATTAGTGTGGAAAAAACACTTTTCGCACTTGTGTTAGTGTTGAAAAACCACTTTTCGCACTTGTGTTAGTATTGAAAAACCACTTTTCGCACTTGTGTTGGTGCAGGAAACCACTTTTGCACTTGTATTAGTGTGGAAAAACCACTTTTCGCACTTGTGTTAGTGTTGAAAAACCACTTTTCGCACTTGTGTTAGTGTTGAAAAACCACTTTTCGCACTTGTGTTAGTGTTGAAAAACCACTTTTCACACTTGTGTTAGTGTTGAAAAACCACTTTTCGCACTTGTGTTGGTGCAGGAAACCACTTTTGCACTTGTATTAGTGTGGAAAAAACACTTTTTGCACTTGTGATAGTGTTGAAAAACCACTTTTCGCACTTGTGTTAGTGTTGAAAAACCACTTTTCGCACTTGTGTTGGTGCAGGAAACCACTTTTGCACTTGTATTAGTGTGGAAAAACCACTTTTCGCACTTGTGTTAGTGTTGAAAAACCATTTTTCGCACTTGTGTTAGTGTTGAAAAACCACTTTTCGCACTTGTGTTGGTGCAGGAAACCACTTTTGCACTTGTATTAGTGTGGAAAAAACACTTTTTGCACTTGTGATAGTGTTGAAAAACCACTTTTCGCACTTGTGTTAGTGTTGAAAAACCACTTTTCGCACTTCTGTTGGTGCAGGAAACCACTTTTAGCACTTGTCTTGGTGTTGAAAAACCACTTTTTGCACTTGTGATAGTGTTGAAAAACCACTTTTCGCACTTGTGTTAGTGTTGAAAAACCACTTTTCGCACTTCTGTTGGTGCAGGAAACCACTTTTGCACTTGTATTAGTGTGGAAAAACCACTTTTCGCACTTGTATTAGTGTTGAAAAACCACTTTTCGCACTTGTGTTAGTGTTGAAAAACCACTTTTCGCACTTGTGTTGGTGCAGGAAACCACTTTTGCACTTGTATTAGTGTGGAAAAAACACTTTTCGCACTTGTGTTA
This sequence comes from Myxine glutinosa, assembly GCF_964187855.1. Classification (NCBI taxonomy): domain Eukaryota; kingdom Metazoa; phylum Chordata; class Myxini; order Myxiniformes; family Myxinidae; genus Myxine; species Myxine glutinosa. The sequence goes on from NW_027618760.1 coordinate 33,681, forward strand.
GTGTTGAAAAACCACTTTTCGCACTTGTGTTAGTGTTGAAAAACCACTTTTCGCACTTGTGTTGGTGCAGGAAACCAGTTTTGCACTTGTATTACTGTGGAAAAAACCACTTTTCGCACTTGTGTTAGTGTTGAAAAACCACTTTTCGCACTTGTGTTAGTGTTGAAAAACCACTTTTCGCACTTGTGTTAGTGTTGAAAAACCACTTTTCGCACTTGTGTTAGTGTTGAAAAACCACTTTTCGCACTTGTGTTGGTGCAGGAAACCACTTTTGCACTTGTATTAGTGTGGAAAAACCACTTTTCGCACTTGTGTTAGTGTTGAAAAACCACTTTTCGCACATTTGTTAGTGTTGAAAAACCACTTTTCGCACTTGTGTTGGTGCAGGAAACCACTTTTGCACTTGTATTAGTGTGGAAAAACCACTTTTCGCACTTGTGATAGTGTTGAAAAACCACTTTTCGCACTTGTGTTAGTGTTGAAAAACCACTTTTCGCACTTGTGTTGGTGCAGGAAAGCACTTTTGCACTTGTATTAGTGTGGAAAAACCACTTTTCGCACTTGTGTTAGTGTTGAAAAACCACTTTTCGCACTTGTGTTAGTGTTGAAAAACCACTTTTCGCACTTGTGTTGGTGCAGGAAACCACTTTTGCACTTGTATTAGTGTGGAAAAACCACTTTTCGCCCTTGTGTTAGTGTTGAAAAACCACTTTTCGCACTTGTGTTAATGTTGAAAAACCACTTTTCGCACTTGTGTTAGTGTTGAAAAACCACTTTTCGCACTTGTGTTGGTGCAGGAAACCACTTTTTCACTTGTATTAGTGTGGAAAATCCACTTTTCGCACTTGTGTTAGTGTTGAAAAACCACTTTTTGCACTTGTGTTAGTGTTGAAAAACCACTTTTCGCACATGGGTTGGTGCAGGAAACCACTTTTGCACTTGTATTAGTGTGGAAAAAACACTTTTCGCACTTGTGTTAGTGTTGAAAAACCACTTTTCGCACTTGTGTTAGTGTTGAAAAACCACTTTTCGCAATTGTGTTGGTGCAGGAAACCACTTTTGCACTTGTATTAGTGTGGAAAAAACACTTTTTGCACTTGTGATAGTGTTGAAAAACCACTTTTTGCACTTGTGTTAGTGTTGAAAAACCACTTTTCGCACTTGTGTTGGTGCAGGAAACCACTTTTGCACTTGTATTAGTGTGGAAAAACCACTTTTCGCACTTGTGTTAGTGTTGAAAAACCACTTTTCGCACTTGTGTTAGTGTTGAAAAGCCACTTTTCGCACTTGTGTTGGTGCAGGAAACCACTTTTGCACTTGTATTAGTGTGGAAAAAACACTTTTTGCGCTTGTGATAGTGTTGAAAAACCACTTTTCGCACTTGTGTTAGTGTTGAAAAACCACTTTTCGCACTTGTGTTGGTGCAGGAAACCACTTTTGCACTTGTATTAGTGTGGAAAAACCACTTTTTGCACTTGTGTTAGTGTTGAAAAACCACTTTTGCACTTGTGTTAGTGTTGAAAAACTACTTTTCGCACTTGTGTTAGTGTTGAAAAACCACTTTTCGCACTTGTGTTGGTGCAGGAAACCACTTTTGCACTTGTATTAGTGTGGAAAAACCACATTTTGCACTTGTGATAGTGTTGAAAAAACACTTTTCGCACTTGTGTTAGTGTTGAAAAACCACTTTTCGCACTTGTATTGGTGCAGGAAACCACTTTTGCACTTGTATTAGTGTGGAAAAACCACATTTCGCACTTGTGTTGGTGCAGGAAACCACTTTTGCACTTGTATTAGTGTGGAAAAAACACTTTTTGCACTTGTGATAGTGTTGAAAAACCACTTTTCGCACTTGTGTTAGTGTTGAAAAACCACTTTTCGCACTTGTGTTAGTATTGAAAAACCACTTTTCGCACTTGTGTTGGTGCAGGAAACCACTTTTGCACTTGTATTAGTGTGGAAAAAACCACTTTTCGCACTTGTGTTAGTGTTGAAAAACCACTTTTCGCACTTGTGTTAGTGTTAAAAAACCACTTTTCGCACTTGTGTTAGTGTTGAAAAACCACTTTTCGCACTTGTGTTGGTGCAGGAAACCACTTTTGCACTTGTATTAGTGTGGAAAAAACACTTTTCGCACTTGTGTTAGTGTTGAAAAACCACTTTTCACACTTGTGTTAGTATTGAAAAACCACTTTTCGCACTTGTGTTGGTGCAGGAAACCACTTTTGCACTTGTATTAGTGTGGAAAAACCACTTTTCGCACTTGTGTTAGTGTTGAAAAACCACTTTTCGCACTTGTGTTAGTGTTGAAAAACCACTTTTCGCACTTGTGTTAGTGTTGAAAAACCACTTTTTGCACTTGTGTTGGTGCAGGAAACCACTTTTGCACTTGTATTAGTGTGGAAAAAACACTTTTCGCACTTGTGTTAGTGTTGAAAAACCACTTTTCACACTTGTGTTAGTGTTGAAAAACCACTTTTCGCACTTGTGTTGGTGCAGGAAACCACTTTTGCACTTGTATTAGTGTGGAAAAAACACTTTTTGCACTTGTGATAGTGTTGAAAAACCACTTTTCGCACTTGTGTTAGTGTTGAAAAACCACTTTTCGCACTTGTGTTGGTGCAGGAAACCACTTTTGCACTTGTATTAGTGTGGAAAAACCACTTTTCGCACTTGTGTTAGTGTTGAAAAACCATTTTTCGCACTTGTGTTAGTGTTGAAAAACCACTTTTCGCACTTGTGTTGGTGCAGGAAACCACTTTTGCACTTGTATTAGTGTGGAAAAAACACTTTTTGCACTTGTGATAGTGTTGAAAAACCACTTTTCGCACTTGTGTTAGTGTTGAAAAACCACTTTTCGCACTTCTGTTGGTGCAGGAAACCACTTTTAGCACTTGTCTTGGTGTTGAAAAACCACTTTTTGCACTTGTGATAGTGTTGAAAAACCACTTTTCGCACTTGTGTTAGTGTTGAAAAACCACTTTTCGCACTTCTGTTGGTGCAGGAAACCACTTTTGCACTTGTATTAGTGTGGCAAAACCACTTTTCGCACTTGTATTAGTGTTGAAAAACCACTTTTCGCACTTGTGTTAATGTTGAAAAACCACTTTTCGCACTTGTGTTAGTGTTGAAAAACCACTTTTCGCACTTGTGTTGGTGCAGGAAACCACTTTTGCACTTGTATTAGTGTGGAAAAAACACTTTTCGCACTTGTGTTAGTGTTGAAAAACCACTTTTCGCACTTGTGTTAGTGTTGAAAAACCACTTTTCGCACTTGTGTTGGTGCAGGAAACCAGTTTTGCACTTGTATTACTGTGGAAAAAACCACTTTTCGCACTTGTGTTAGTGTTGAAAAACCACTTTTCGCACTTGTGTTAGTGTTGAAAAACCACTTTTCGCACTTGTGTTAGTGTTGAAAAACCACTTTTCGCACTTGTGTTAGTGTTGAAAAACCACTTTTCGCACTTGTGTTGGTGCAGGAAACCACTTTTGCACTTGTATTAGTGTGGAAAAACCACTTTTCGCACTTGTGTTAGTGTTGAAAAACCACTTTTCGCACATTTGTTAGTGTTGAAAAAACCACTTTTCGCACTTGTGTTGGTGCAGGAAACCACTTTTGCACTTGTATTAGTGTGGAAAAACCACTTTTCGCACTTGTGATAGTGTTGAAAAACCACTTTTCGCACTTGTGTTAGTGTTGAAAAACCACTTTTCGCACTTGTGTTGGTGCAGGAAAGCACTTTTGCACTTGTATTAGTGTGGAAAAACCACTTTTCGCACTTGTGTTAGTGTTGAAAAACCACTTTTCGCACTTGTGTTAGTGTTGAAAAACCACTTTTCGCACTTGTGTTGGTGCAGGAAACCACTTTTGCACTTGTATTAGTGTGGAAAAACCACTTTTCGCACTTGTGTTAGTGTTGAAAAACCACTTTTCGCACTTGTGTTAATGTTGAAAAACCACTTTTCGCACTTGTGTTAGTGTTGAAAAACCACTTTTCGCACTTGTGTTGGTGCAGGAAACCACTTTTGCACTTGTATTAGTGTGGAAAATCCACTTTTCGCACTTGTGTTAGTGTTGAAAAACCACTTTTTGCACTTGTGTTAGTGTTGAAAAACCACTTTTCGCACATGGGTTGGTGCAGGAAACCACTTTTGCACTTGTATTAGTGTGGAAAAAACACTTTTCGCACTTGTGTTAGTGTTGAAAAACCACTTTTCGCACTTGTGTTAGTGTTGAAAAACCACTTTTCGCACTTGTGTTGGTGCAGGAAACCACTTTTGCACTTGTATTAGTGTGGAAAAAACACTTTTTGCACTTGTGATAGTGTTGAAAAACCACTTTTTGCACTTGTGTTAGTGTTGAAAAACCACTTTTCGCACTTGTGTTGGTGCAGGAAACCACTTTTGCACTTGTATTAGTGTGGAAAAACCACTTTTCGCACTTGTGTTAGTGTTGAAAAACCACTTTTCGCCCTTGTGTTAGTGTTGAAAAGCCACTTTTCGCACTTGTGTTGGTGCAGGAAACCACTTTTGCACTTGTATTAGTGTGGAAAAAACACTTTTTGCGCTTGTGATAGTGTTGAAAAACCACTTTTCGCACTTGTGTTAGTGTTGAAAAACCACTTTTCGCACTTGTGTTGGTGCAGGAAACCACTTTTGCACTTGTATTAGTGTGGAAAAACCACTTTTTGCACTTGTGTTAGTGTTGAAAAACCACTTTTGCACTTGTGTTAGTGTTGAAAAACTACTTTTCGCACTTGTGTTAGTGTTGAAAAACCACTTTTCGCACTTGTGTTGGTGCAGGAAACCACTTTTGCACTTGTATTAGTGTGGAAAAACCACATTTTGCACTTGTGATAGTGTTGAAAAAACACTTTTCGCACTTGTGTTAGTGTTGAAAAACCACTTTTCGCACTTGTATTGGTGCAGGAAACCACTTTTGCACTTGTATTAGTGTGGAAAAACCACATTTCGCACTTGTGTTGGTGCAGGAAACCACTTTTGCACTTGTATTAGTGTGGAAAAAACACTTTTTGCACTTGTGATAGTGTTGAAAAACCACTTTTCGCACTTGTGTTAGTGTTGAAAAACCACTTTTCGCACTTGTGTTGGTGCAGGAAACCACTTTTGCACTTGTATTAGTGTGGAAAAAACACTTTTCGCACTTGTGTTAGTGTTGAAAAACCACTTTTCGCATTTGTGTTAGTGTTGAAAAACCACTTTTCGCACTTGTGTTGGTGCAGGGAACCACTTTTGCACTTGTATTAGTGTGGAAAAAACACTTTTTGCACTTGTGATAGTGTTGAGAAACCACTTTTTCGCACTTGTGTTAGTGTTGAAAAACCACTTTTCGCACTTGTGTTGGTGCAGGAAACCACTTTTACACTTGTATTAGTGTGGAAAAACCACTTTTCGCACTTGTGTTAGTATTGAAAGACCACTTTTCGCACTTGTGTTAGTGTTGAAAAACCACTTTTCGCACTTGTGTTAGTGTTGAAAAACCACTTTTCGCACTTGTGTTGGTGCAGGAAACCACTTTTGCACTTGTATTAGTGTGGAAAAACCACTTTTCGCACTTGTGTTAGTGTTGAAAAACCACTTTTCGCACTTGTGTTAGTGTTGAAAAACCACTTTTCGCACTTGTGTTAGTGTTGAAAAACCACTTTTCGCACTTGTGTTGGTGCAGGAAACCACTTTTGCACTTGTATTAGTGTGGAAAAACCACTTTTCGCACTTGTGATAGTGTTGAAAAACCACTTTTCGCACTTGTGTTAGTGTTGAAAAACCACTTTTCGCACTTGTGTTAGTGTTGAAAAACCACTTTTCGCACTTGTGTTAGTGTTGTAAAACCACTTTTCGCACTTGTGTTGGTGCAGGAAACCACTTTTGCACTTGTATTAGTGTGGAAAAACCACTTTTCGCACTTGTGATAGTGTTGAAAAACCACTTTTCGCACTTGTGTTAGTCTTGAAAAACCACTTTTCGCACTTGTGTTGGTGCAGGAAACCACTTTTGCACTTGTATTAGTGTGGAAAAACCACTTTTCGCACTTGTGTTAGTGTTGAAAAACCACTTTTCGCACATTTGTTAGTGTTGAAAAACCACTTTTCGCACTTGTGTTGGTGCAGGAAACCACTTTTGCACTTGTATTAGTGTGGAAAAAACACTTTTTGCACTTGTGATAGTGTTGAAAAACCACTTTTTGCACTTGTGTTAGTGTTGAAAAACCACTTTTCGCACTTGTGTTGGTGCAGGAAACCACTTTTGCACTTGTATTAGTGTGGAAAAACCACTTTTCGCACTTGTGTTAGTGTTGAAAAACCACTTTTCGCACTTGTGTTAGTGTTGAAAAGCCACTTTTCGCACTTGTGTTGGTGCAGGAAACCACTTTTGCACTTGTATTAGTGTGGAAAAAACACTTTTTGCGCTTGTGATAGTGTTGAAAAACCACTTTTCGCACTTGTGTTAGTGTTGAAAAACCACTTTTCGCACTTGTGTTGGTGCAGGAAACCACTTTTGCACTTGTATTAGTGTGGAAAAACCACTTTTTGCACTTGTGTTAGTGTTGAAAAACCACTTTTGCACTTGTGTTAGTGTTGAAAAACCACTTTTCGCACTTGTGTTAGTGTTGAAAAACCACTTTTCGCACTTGTGTTGGTGCAGGAAACCACTTTTGCACTTGTATTAGTGTGGAAAAACCACTTTTTGCACTTGTGATAGTGTTGAAAAAACACTTTTCGCACTTGTGTTAGTGTTGAAAAACCACTTTTCGCACTTGTATTGGTGCAGGAAACCACTTTTGCACTTGTATTAGTGTGGAAAAACCACATTTCGCACTTGTGTTGGTGCAGGAAACCACTTTTGCACTTGTATTAGTGTGGAAAAAACACTTTTTGCACTTGTGATAGTGTTGAAAAACCACTTTTCGCACTTGTGTTAGTGTTGAAAAACCACTTTTCGCACTTGTGTTGGTGCAGGAAACCACTTTTGCACTTGTATTAGTGTGGAAAAAACACTTTTCGCACTTGTGTTAGTGTTGAAAAACCACTTTTCGCACTTGTGTTAGTGTTGAAAAACCACTTTTCGCACTTGTGTTGGTGCAGGGAACCACTTTTGCACTTGTATTAGTGTGGAAAAAACACTTTTTGCACTTGTGATAGTGTTGAGAAACCACTTTTCGCACTTGTGTTAGTGTTGAAAAACCACTTTTCGCACTTGTGTTGGTGCAGGAAACCACTTTTTACACTTGTATTAGCTGTGGAAAAAACCACTTTTCGCACTTGTGTTAGTATTGAAAGACCACTTTTCGCACTTGTGTTAGTGTTGAAAAAACCACTTTTCGCACTTGTGTTTAGTGTTGAAAAACCACTTTTCGCACTTGTGTTGGTGCAGGAAAACCACTTTTGCACTTGTATTAGTGTGGAAAAACCACTTTTCGCACTTGTGTTAGTGTTGAAAAACCACTTTTCGCACTTGTGTTAGTGTTGAAAAACCACTTTTAGCACTTGTGTTAGTGTTGACAAACCACTTTTCGCACTTGTGTTCGTGCAGGAAACCACTTTTGCACTTGTATTAGTGTGGAAAAAACACTTTTCGCACTTGTGTTAGTGTTGAAAAACCACTTTTCGCACTTGTGTTAGTGTTGAAAAACCACTTTTCGCACTTGTGTTGGTGCAGGAAACCACTTTTGCACTTGTATTAGTATGGAAAAAACACTTTTTGCACTTGTGATAGTGTTGAAAAAACCGCTTTTCACACTTGTGTTAGTGTTGAAAAACCACTTTTCGCACTTGTGTTGGTGCAGGAAACCACTTTTGCACTTGTATTAGTGTGGAAAAACCACTTTTCGCACTTGTGGTAGAGTTGAAAAACCACTTTTCGCACTTGTGTTAGTGTTGAAAAACCACTTTTCGCACTTATGTTGGTGCAGGAAACCACTTTTGCACTTGTATTAGCATGGAAAAAACACTTTTTGCACTTGTGACCACTTTTCCACTTTTCCACTTTTCCAAGTGTTGAAAAACAACTTTTCACACTTGTGTTAGTGTTGAAAAACCACTTTTCGCACTTGTGTTAGTGTTGAAAAACCACTTTTCGCACTTGTGTTGGTGCAGGAAACCACTTTTGCACTTGTATTAGTGTGGAAAACCACTTTTCGCACTTGTGTTAATGTTGAAAAACCACTTTTCGCACTTGTGTTAGTGTTGAAAAACCACTTTTCGCACTTGTGTTGGTGCAGGAAACCACTTTTGCACTTGTATTAGTATGGAAAAAACACTTTTCGCACTTGTGTTAGTGTTGAAAAACCACTTTTTGCACTTGTGTTAGTGTTGAAAAACCACTTTTCGCACTTGGGTTGGTGCAGGAAACCACTTTTGCACTTCTATTAGTGTGGAAAAAACATTTTTCGCACTTGTGTTAGTGTTGAAAAACCACTTTTCGCACTTGTGTTGGTGCAGGAAACCACTTTTACACTTGTATTAGTGTGGAAAAACCACTTTTCGCACTTGTGTTAGTGTTGAAAAACCACTTTTCGCACTGGTGTTAGTGTTGAAAAACCACTTTTCGCACTTGTGTTGGTGCAGGAAACCACTTTTGCACTTGTATTAGTGTGGAAAAAACACTTTTTGCACTTGTGATAGTGTTGAAAAACCACTTTTCGCACTTGTGTTAGTGTTGAAAAACCACTTTTCGCACTTGTGTTGGTGCAGGAAACCACTTTTGCACTTGTATTAGTGTGGAAAAACCATTTTTTGCACTTGTGTTAGTGTTGAAAAACCACTTTTGCACTTGTATTAGTGTGGAAAAAACACTTTTCGCACTTGTGTTAGTGTTGAAAAACCACTTTTCGCACTTGTGTTAGTATTGAAAAAACCACTTTTCGCACTTGTGTTGGTGCAGGAAACCACTTTTGCACTTGTATTAGTGTGGAAAAACCACTTTTCGCACTTGTATTAGTGTTGAAAAACCACTTTTCGCACTTGTGTTAGTGTTGAAAAACCACTTTTCGCACTTGTGTTAGTGTTGAAAAACCACTTTTCGCACTTGTGTTGGTGCAGGAAACCACATTTGCACTTGTATTAGTGTGGAAAAACCACTTTTCGCACTTGTGTTAGTGTTGAAAAACCATTTTTCGCACTTGTGTTAGTGTTGAAAAACCACTTTTCGCACTTGTGTTGGTGCAGGAAACCACTTTTCGCACTTGTCTTAGTGTTGAAAAACCACTTTTCGCACTTGTGATAGTGTTGAAAAACCACTTTTCGCACTTGTGTTAGTGTTGAAAAACCACTTTTCGCACTTGTGTTGGTGCAGGAAACCACTTTTGCACTTGTATTAGTGTGGAAAAACCACTTTTCGCACTTGTATTAGTGTTGAAAAACCACTTTTCACACTTGTGTTAATGTTGAAAAACCACTTTTCGCACTTGTGTTAGTGTTGAAAAACCACTTTTCGCACTTGTGTTGGTGCGGGAAACCACTTTTGCACTTGTATTAGTGTGGAAAAAACACTTTTCGCACTTGTGTTAGTGTTGAAAAACCACTTTTCGCACTTGTGTTAGTGTTGAAAAACCACTTTTCGCACTTGTGTTGGTGCAGGAAACCAGTTTTGCACTTGTATTACTGTGGAAAAACCACTTTTCGCACTTGTGTTAGTGTTGAAAAACCACTTTTCGCACTTGTGTTAGTGTTGAAAAACCACTTTTCGCACTTGTGTTAGTGTTGAAAAACCACTTTTCGCACTTGTGTTAGTGTTGAAAAACCACTTTTCGCACTTGTGTTGGTGCAGGAAACCACTTTTGCACTTGTATTAGTGTGAAAAAACCACTTTTTGCACTTGTGTTAGTGTTGAAAAACCACTTTTGCACTTGTGTTAGTGTTGAAAAACTACTTTTCGCACTTGTGTTAGTGTTGAAAAACCACTTTTCGCACTTGTGTTGGTGCAGGAAACCACTTTTGCACTTGTATTAGTGTGGAAAAACCACATTTTGCACTTGTGATAGTGTTGAAAAAACACTTTTCGCACTTGTGTTAGTGTTGAAAAACCACTTTTCGCACTTGTATTGGTGCAGGAAACCACTTTTGCACTTGTATTAGTGTGGAAAAACCACATTTCGCACTTGTGTTGGTGCAGGAAACCACTTTTGCACTTGTATTAGTGTGGAAAAAACACTTTTTGCACTTGTGATAGTGTTGAAAAACCACTTTTCGCACTTGTGTTAGTGTTGAAAAACCACTTTTCGCACTTGTGTTGGTGCAGGAAACCACTTTTGCACTTGTATTAGTGTGGAAAAAACACTTTTCGCACTTGTGTTAGTGTTGAAAAACCACTTTTCGCATTTGTGTTAGTGTTGAAAAACCACTTTTCGCACTTGTGTTGGTGCAGGGAACCACTTTTGCACTTGTATTAGTGTGGAAAAAACACTTTTTGCACTTGTGATAGTGTTGAGAAACCACTTTTTCGCACTTGTGTTAGTGTTGAAAAACCACTTTTCGCACTTGTGTTGGTGCAGGAAACCACTTTTACACTTGTATTAGTGTGGAAAAACCACTTTTCGCACTTGTGTTAGTATTGAAAGACCACTTTTCGCACTTGTGTTAGTGTTGAAAAACCACTTTTCGCACTTGTGTTAGTGTTGAAAAACCACTTTTCGCACTTGTGTTGGTGCAGGAAACCACTTTTGCACTTGTATTAGTGTGGAAAAACCACTTTTCGCACTTGTGTTAGTGTTGAAAAACCACTTTTCGCACTTGTGTTAGTGTTGAAAAACCACTTTTCGCACTTGTGTTAGTGTTGAAAAACCACTTTTCGCACTTGTGTTGGTGCAGGAAACCACTTTTGCACTTGTATTAGTGTGGAAAAACCACTTTTCGCACTTGTGATAGTGTTGAAAAACCACTTTTCGCACTTGTGTTAGTGTTGAAAAACCACTTTTCGCACTTGTGTTAGTGTTGAAAAACCACTTTTCGCACTTGTGTTAGTGTTGTAAAACCACTTTTCGCACTTGTGTTGGTGCAGGAAACCACTTTTGCACTTGTATTAGTGTGGAAAAACCACTTTTCGCACTTGTGATAGTGTTGAAAAACCACTTTTCGCACTTGTGTTAGTCTTGAAAAACCACTTTTCGCACTTGTGTTGGTGCAGGAAACCACTTTTGCACTTGTATTAGTGTGGAAAAACCACTTTTCGCACTTGTGTTAGTGTTGAAAAACCACTTTTCGCACATTTGTTAGTGTTGAAAAACCACTTTTCGCACTTGTGTTGGTGCAGGAAACCACTTTTGCACTTGTATTAGTGTGGAAAAACCACTTTTCGCACTTGTGATAGTGTTGAAAAACCACTTTTCGCACTTGTGTTAGTGTTGAAAAACCACTTTTCGCACTTGTGTTGGTGCAGGAAAGCACTTTTGCACTTGTATTAGTGTGGAAAAACCACTTTTCACACTTGTGTTAGTGTTGAAAAACCACTTTTCGCACTTGTGTTAGTGTTGAAAAACCACTTTTTGCACTTGTGTTGGTGCAGGAAACCACTTTTGCACTTGTATTAGTGTGGAAAAACCACTTTTCGCACTTGTGTTAGTGTTGAAAAACCACTTTTCGCACTTGTGTTAATGTTGAAAAACCACTTTTCGCACTTGTGTTAGTGTTGAAAAACCACTTTTCGCACTTGTGTTGGTGCAGGAAACCACTTTTGCACTTGTATTAGTGTGGAAAATCCACTTTTCGCACTTGTGTTAGTGTTGAAAAACCACTTTTTGCACTTGCGTTATTGTTGAAAAACCACTTTTCGCACATGGGTTGGTGCAGGAAACCACTTTTGCACTTGTATTAGTGTGGAAAAAACACTTTTTGCACTTGTGTTAGTGTTGAAAAACCACTTTTCGCACTTGTGTTAGTGTTGAAAAACCACTTTTCACACTTGTGTTGGTGCAGGAAACCACTTTTGCACTTGTATTAGTGTGGAAAAAACACTTTTTGCACTTGTGATAGTGTTGAAAAACCACTTTTTGCACTTGTGTTAGTGTTGAAAAACCACTTTTCGCACTTGTGTTGGTGCAGGAAACCACTTTTGCACTTGTATTAGTGTGGAAAAACCACTTTTCGCACTTGTGTTAGTGTTGAAAAACCACTTTTCGCACTTGTGTTAGTGTTGAAAAGCCACTTTTCGCACTTGTGTTGGTGCAGGAAACCACTTTTGCACTTGTATTAGTGTGGAAAAAACACTTTTTGCGCTTGTGATAGTGTTGAAAAACCACTTTTCGCACTTGTGTTAGTGTTGAAAAACCACTTTTCGCACTTGTGTTGGTGCAGGAAACCACTTTTGCACTTGTATTAGTGTGGAAAAACCACTTTTTGCACTTGTGTTAGTGTTGAAAAACCACTTTTGCACTTGTGTTAGTGTTGAAAAACCACTTTTCGCACTTGTGTTAGTGTTGAAAAACCACTTTTCGCACTTGTGTTGGTGCAGGAAACCACTTTTGCACTTGTATTAGTGTGGAAAAACCACTTTTTGCACTTGTGATAGTGTTGAAAAAACACTTTTCGCACTTGTGTTAGTGTTGAAAAACCACTTTTCGCACTTGTATTGGTGCAGGAAACCACTTTTGCACTTGTATTAGTGTGGAAAAACCACATTTCGCACTTGTGTTGGTGCAGGAAACCACTTTTGCACTTGTATTAGTGTGGAAAAAACACTTTTTGCACTTGTGATAGTGTTGAAAAACCACTTTTCGCACTTGTGTTAGTGTTGAAAAACCACTTTTCGCACTTGTGTTGGTGCAGGAAACCACTTTTGCACTTGTATTAGTGTGGAAAAAACACTTTTCGCACTTGTGTTAGTGTTGAAAAACCACTTTTCGCACTTGTGTTAGTGTTGAAAAACCACTTTTCGCACTTGTGTTGGTGCAGGGAACCACTTTTGCACTTGTATTAGTGTGGAAAAAACACTTTTTGCACTTGTGATAGTGTTGAGAAACCACTTTTCGCACTTGTGTTAGTGTTGAAAAACCACTTTTCGCACTTGTGTTGGTGCAGGAAACCACTTTTACACTTGTATTAGTGTGGAAAAACCACTTTTCGCACTTGTGTTAGTATTGAAAGACCACTTTTCGCACTTGTGTTAGTGTTGAAAAACCACTTTTCGCACTTGTGTTAGTGTTGAAAAACCACTTTTCGCACTTGTGTTGGTGCAGGAAACCACTTTTGCACTTGTATTAGTGTGGAAAAACCACTTTTCGCACTTGTGTTAGTGTTGAAAAACCACTTTTCGCACTTGTGTTAGTGTTGAAAAACCACTTTTCGCACTTGTGTTAGTGTTGACAAACCACTTTTCGCACTTGTGTTCGTGCAGGAAACCACTTTTGCACTTGTATTAGTGTGGAAAAAACACTTTTCGCACTTGTGTTAGTGTTGAAAAACCACTTTTCGCACTTGTGTTAGTGTTGAAAAACCACTTTTCGCACTTGTGTTGGTGCAGGAAACCACTTTTGCACTTGTATTAGTATGGAAAAAACACTTTTTGCACTTGTGATAGTGTTGAAAAACCGCTTTTCACACTTGTGTTAGTGTTGAAAAACCACTTTTCGCACTTGTGTTGGTGCAGGAAACCACTTTTGCACTTGTATTAGTGTGGAAAAACCACTTTTCGCACTTGTGGTAGAGTTGAAAAACCACTTTTCGCACTTGTGTTAGTGTTGAAAAACCACTTTTCGCACTTATGTTGGTGCAGGAAACCACTTTTGCACTTGTATTAGCATGGAAAAAACACTTTTTGCACTTGTGACCACTTTTCCACTTTTCCACTTTTCCAAGTGTTGAAAAACAACTTTTCACACTTGTGTTAGTGTTGAAAAACCACTTTTCGCACTTGTGTTAGTGTTGAAAAACCACTTTTCGCACTTGTGTTGGTGCAGGAAACCACTTTTGCACTTGTATTAGTGTGGAAAACCACTTTTCGCACTTGTGTTAATGTTGAAAAACCACTTTTCGCACTTGTGTTAGTGTTGAAAAACCACTTTTCGCACTTGTGTTGGTGCAGGAAACCACTTTTGCACTTGTATTAGTATGGAAAAAACACTTTTCGCACTTGTGTTAGTGTTGAAAAACCACTTTTTGCACTTGTGTTAGTGTTGAAAAACCACTTTTCGCACTTGGGTTGGTGCAGGAAACCACTTTTGCACTTCTATTAGTGTGGAAAAAACATTTTTCGCACTTGTGTCAGTGTTGAAAAACCACTTTTCGCACTTGTGTTGGTGCAGGAAACCACTTTTGCACTTGTTTTAGTGTGGAAAAAACACTTTTTGCACTTGTGATAGTGTTGAAAAACCACTTTTTGCACTTGTGTTAGTGTTGAAAAAACACTTTTCGCACTTGTGTTGGTGCAGGAAACCACTTTTGCACTTGTATTAGTGTGGAAAAACCACTTTTCGCACTTGTGTTAGTGTTGAAAAACCACTTTTCGCACTTGTGTTGGTGCAGGAAACCACTTTTGCACTTGTATTAGTGTGGAAAAAACACTTTTTGCACTTGTGATAGTGTTGAAAAACCACTTTTCGCACTTGTGTTAGTGTTGAAAAACCACTTTTCGCACTTGTGTTGGTGCAGGAAACCACTTTTGCACTTGTATTAGTGTGGAAAAAACACTTTTCGCACTTGTGTTAGTGTTGAAAAACCACTTTTCGCACTTGTGTTGGTGCAGGAAACCACTTTTGCACTTGTATTAGTGTGGAAAAAACACTTTTTGCACTTGTGATAGTGTTGAAAAACCACTTTTCGCACTTGTGATAGTGTTGAAAAACCACTTTTCGCACTTGTGTTAGTGTTGAAAAACCACTTTTCGCACTTGTGTTGGTGCAGGCAACCAGTTTTGCACTTGTATTAGTGTGGAAAAACCACTTTTCGCACTTGTGTTAGTGTTGAAAAACCACTTTTCGCACTTGTGTTAGTGTTGAAAAACCACTTTTCGCACTTGTGTTAGTATTGAAAAACCACTTTTCGCACTTGTGTTAGTGTTGAAAAAACCACTTTTCGCACTTGTGTTGGTGCAGGCAACCAGTTTTGCACTTGTATTAGTGTGGAAAAACCACTTTTCGCACTTGTGTTAGTGTTGAAAAACCACTTTTCGCACTTGTGTTAGTGTTGAAAAACCACTTTTCGCACTTGTGTTAGTATTGAAAAACCACTTTTCGCACTTGTGTTAGTGTTGAAAAAACCATTTTTCGCACTTGTGTTAGTGTTGAAAAACCACTTTTCGCACTTTTGTTGGTGCAGGAAACCACTTTTGCACTTGTATTAGTGTGGAAAAAACACTTTTTGCACTTGTGATAGTGTTGAAAAACCACTTTTCGCACTTGTGTTAGTGTTGAAAAACCACTTTTCGCACTTGTGTTAGTGTTGAAAAACCACTTTTCGCACTTGTGTTGGTGCAGGAAACCACTTTTACACTTGTATTAGTGTGGAAAAACCACTTTTTGCACTTGTGTTAGTATTGAAAAACCACTTTTCACACTTGTGTTAGTGTTGAAAAACCACTTTTCGCACTTGTGTTAGTGTTGAAAAACCACTTTTCGTACTTGTGTTGGTGCAGGAAACCACTTTTGCACTTGTATTAGTGTGGAAAAAACACTTTTCGCACTTGTGTTAGTGTTGAAAAACCACTTTTCGCACTTGTGTTAGTGTTGAAAAACCACTTTTCGCACTTGTGTTGGTGCAGGAAACCACTTTTGCACTTGTATTAGTGTGGAAAAAACACTTTTTGCACTTGTGATAGTGTTGAAAAACCACTTTTTGCACTTGTGTTAGTGTTGAAAAACCACTTTTCGCACTTGTGTTGGTGCAGGAAACCACTTTTGCACTTGTATTAGTGTGGAAAAACCACTTTTTGCACTTGTGTTAGTGTTGAAAAACCACTTTTCGCACTTGTGTTAGTGTTGGAAAAACCACTTTTCGCACTTGTGTTAGTGTTGAAAAACCACTTTTTGCACTTGTGATAGTGTTCAAAAAACACTTTTCGCACTTGTGTTAGTGTTGAAAAACCACTTTTCGCACTTGTATTGGTGCAGGAAACCACTTTTGCACCTGTATTAGTGTGGAAAAACCACATTTCGCACTTGTGTTGGTGCAGGAAACCACTTTTGCACTTGTATTAGTGTGGAAAAAACACTTTTTGCACTTGTGATAGTGTTGAAAAACCACTTTTCGCACTTGTGTTAGTGTTGAAACACCACTTTTCGCACTTGTGTTGGTGCAGGAAACCACTTTTGCACTTGTATTAGTGTGGAAAAAACACTTTTCGCACTTGTGTTAGTGTTGAAAAACCACTTTTCGCACTTGTGTTGGTGCAGGAAACCACTTTTGCACTTGTATTAGTGTGGAAAAAACACTTTTTGCACTTGTGATAGTGTTGAAAAACCACTTTTCGCACTTGTGATAGTGTTGAAAAACCACTTTTCGCACTTGTGTTAGTGTTGAAAAACCACTTTTCGCACTTGTGTTGGTGCAGGCAACCAGTTTTGCACTTGTATTAGTGTGGAAAAACCACTTTTCGCACTTGTGTTAGTGTTGAAAAACCACTTTTCGCACTTGTGTTAGTGTTGAAAAACCACTTTTCGCACTTGTGTTAGTATTGAAAAACCACTTTTCGCACTTGTGTTAGTGTTGAAAAACCACTTTTTGCACTTATGTTAGTGTTGAAAAACCACTTTTCGCACTTGTGTTGGTGCAGGAAATCACTTTTGCACTTGCATTAGTGGAAAAACCACTTTTCGCACTTGTGATAGTGTTGAAAAACCACTTTTCGCACTTGTGTTAGTGTTGAAAAACCACTTTTCGCACTTGTGTTGGTGCAGGAAACCACTTTTGCACTTGTATTAGTGTGGAAAAACCACTTTTCGCACTTGTGTTAGTGTTGAAAAACCAGTTTCGCACTTGTGTTAGTGTTGAAAAACCACTTTTCGCACTTGTGTTGGTGCAGGAAACCACTTTTGCACTTGTATTAGTGTGGAAAAAACACTTTTTGCACTTGTGATAGTGTTGAAAAACCACTTTTCGCACTTGTGTTAGTGTTGAAAAACCACTTTTCGCACTTGTGTTCGTGTTGAAAAACCACTTTTCGCACTTGTGTTGGTGCAGGAAACCACTTTTACACTTGTATTAGTGTGGAAAAACCACTTTTTGCACTTGTGTTAGTATTGAAAAACCACTTTTCGCACTTGTGTTAGTGTTGAAAAACCACTTTTTGCACTTGTGATAGTGTTCAAAAAACACTTTTCGCACTTGTGTTAGTGTTGAAAAACCACTTTTCGCACTTGTATTGGTGCAGGAAACCACTTTTGCACCTGTATTAGTGTGGAAAAACCACATTTCGCACTTGTGTTGGTGCAGGAAACCACTTTTGCACTTGTATTAGTGTGGAAAAAACACTTTTTGCACTTGTGATAGTGTTGAAAAACCACTTTTCGCACTTGTGTTAGTGTTGAAACACCACTTTTCGCACTTGTGTTGGTGCAGGAAACCACTTTTGCACTTGTATTAGTGTGGAAAAAACACTTTTCGCACTTGTGTTAGTGTTGAAAAACCACTTTTCGCACTTGTGTTGGTGCAGGAAACCACTTTTGCACTTGTATTAGTGTGGAAAAAACACTTTTTGCACTTGTGATAGTGTTGAAAAACCACTTTTCGCACTTGTGATAGTGTTGAAAAACCACTTTTCGCACTTGTGTTAGTGTTGAAAAACCACTTTTCGCACTTGTGTTGGTGCAGGCAACCAGTTTTGCACTTGTATTAGTGTGGAAAAACCACTTTTCGCACTTGTGTTAGTGTTGAAAAACCACTTTTCGCACTTGTGTTAGTGTTGAAAAACCACTTTTCGCACTTGTGTTAGTATTGAAAAACCACTTTTCGCACTTGTGTTAGTGTTGAAAAACCACTTTTTGCACTTATGTTAGTGTTGAAAAACCACTTTTCGCACTTGTGTTGGTGCAGGAAATCACTTTTGCACTTGCATTAGTGGAAAAACCACTTTTCGCACTTGTGATAGTGTTGAAAAACCACTTTTCGCACTTGTGTTAGTGTTGAAAAACCACTTTTCGCACTTGTGTTGGTGCAGGAAACCACTTTTGCACTTGTATTAGTGTGGAAAAACCACTTTTCGCACTTGTGTTAGTGTTGAAAAACCAGTTTCGCACTTGTGTTAGTGTTGAAAAACCACTTTTCGCACTTGTGTTGGTGCAGGAAACCACTTTTGCACTTGTATTAGTGTGGAAAAAACACTTTTTGCACTTGTGATAGTGTTGAAAAACCACTTTTCGCACTTGTGTTAGTGTTGAAAAACCACTTTTCGCACTTGTGTTCGTGTTGAAAAACCACTTTTCGCACTTGTGTTGGTGCAGGAAACCACTTTTACACTTGTATTAGTGTGGAAAAACCACTTTTTGCACTTGTGTTAGTATTGAAAAACCACTTTTCGCACTTGTGTTAGTGTTGAAAAACCACTTTTCGCACTTGTGTTAGTGTTGAAAAACCACTTTTCGTACTTGTGTTGGTGCAGGAAACCACTTTTGCACTTGTATTAGTGTGGAAAAAACACTTTTCGCACTTGTGTTAGTGTTGAAAAACCACTTTTCGCACTTGTGTTAGTGTTGAAAAACCACTTTTCGCACTTGTGTTGGTGCAGGAAACCACTTTTGCACTTGTATTAGTGTGGAAAAAACACTTTTTGCACTTGTGATAGTGTTGAAAAACCACTTTTTGCACTTGTGTTAGTGTTGAAAAACCACTTTTCGCACTTGTGTTGGTGCAGGAAACCACTTTTGCACTTGTATTAGTGTGGAAAAACCACTTTTTGCACTTGTGTTAGTGTTGAAAAACCACTTTTCGCACTTGTGTTAGTGTTGGAAAAACCACTTTTCGCACTTGTGTTAGTGTTGAAAAACCACTTTTTGCACTTGTGATAGTGTTCAAAAAACACTTTTCGCACTTGTGTTAGTGTTGAAAAACCACTTTTCGCACTTGTATTGGTGCAGGAAACCACTTTTGCACCTGTATTAGTGTGGAAAAACCACATTTCGCACTTGTGTTGGTGCAGGAAACCACTTTTGCACTTGTATTAGTGTGGAAAAAACACTTTTTGCACTTGTGATAGTGTTGAAAAACCACTTTTCGCACTTGTGTTAGTGTTGAAAAACCACTTTTCGCACTTGTGTTGGTGCAGGAAACCACTTTTGCACTTGTATTAGTGTGGAAAAAACACTTTTCGCACTTGTGTTAGTGTTGAAAAACCACTTTTCGCACTTGTGTTGGTGCAGGAAACCACTTTTGCACTTGTATTAGTGTGGAAAAAACACTTTTTGCACTTGTGATAGTGTTGAAAAACCACTTTTCGCACTTGTGATAGTGTTGAAAAACCACTTTTCGCACTTGTGTTAGTGTTGAAAAACCACTTTTCGCACTTGTGTTGGTGCAGGCAACCAGTTTTGCACTTGTATTAGTGTGGAAAAACCACTTTTCGCACTTGTGTTAGTGTTGAAAAACCACTTTTCGCACTTGTGTTAGTGTTGAAAAACCACTTTTCGCACTTGTGTTAGTATTGAAAAACCACTTTTCGCACTTGTGTTAGTGTTGAAAAACCACTTTTTGCACTTATGTTAGTGTTGAAAAACCACTTTTCGCACTTGTGTTGGTGCAGGAAATCACTTTTGCACTTGTATTAGTGGAAAAACCACTTTTCGCACTTGTGATAGTGTTGAAAAACCACTTTTCGCACTTGTGTTAGTGTTGAAAAACCACTTTTCGCACTTGTGTTGGTGCAGGAAACCACTTTTGCACTTGTATTAGTGTGGAAAAACCACTTTTCGCACTTGTGTTAGTGTTGAAAAAACCACTTTTCGCACTTGTGTTAGTGTTGAAAAACCACTTTTCGCACTTGTGTTGGTGCAGGAAACCACTTTTGCACTTGTATTAGTGTGGAAAAACCACTTTTCGCACTTGTGTTAGTGTTGAAAAACCACTTTTCGCACTTGTGTTAGTGTTGAAAAACCACTTTTCGCACTTGGGTTGGTGCAGGAAACCACTTTTGCACTTCTATTAGTGTGGAAAAAACATTTTTCGCACTTGTGTCAGTGTTGAAAAACCACTTTTCGCACTTGTGTTGGTGCAGGAAACCACTTTTGCACTTGTTTTAGTGTGGAAAAAACACTTTTTGCACTTGTGATAGTGTTGAAAAACCACTTTTTGCACTTGTGTTAGTGTTGAAAAAACACTTTTCGCACTTGTGTTGGTGCAGGAAACCGCTTTTGCACTTGTATTAGTGTGGAAAAACCACTTTTCGCACTTGTGTTAGTGTTGAAAAACCACTTTTCGCACTTGTGTTGGTGCAGGAAACCACTTTTGCACTTGTATTAGTGTGGAAAAAACACTTTTTGCACTTGTGATAGTGTTGAAAAACCACTTTTCGCACTTGTGTTAGTGTTGAAAAACCACTTTTCGCACTTGTGTTGGTGCAGGAAACCACTTTTGCACTTGTATTAGTGTGGAAAAAACACTTTTCGCACTTGTGTTAGTGTTGAAAAACCACTTTTCGCACTTGTGTTGGTGCAGGAAACCACTTTTGCACTTGTATTAGTGTGGAAAAAACACTTTTTGCACTTGTGATAGTGTTGAAAAACCACTTTTCGCACTTGTGATAGTGTTGAAAAACCACTTTTCGCACTTGTGTTAGTGTTGAAAAACCACTTTTCGCACTTGTGTTGGTGCAGGCAACCAGTTTTGCACTTGTATTAGTGTGGAAAAACCACTTTTCGCACTTGTGTTAGTGTTGAAAAACCACTTTTCGCACTTGTGTTAGTGTTGAAAAACCACTTTTCGCACTTGTGTTAGTATTGAAAAACCACTTTTCGCACTTGTGTTAGTGTTGAAAAAACCACTTTTCGCACTTGTGTTGGTGCAGGCAACCAGTTTTGCACTTGTATTAGTGTGGAAAAACCACTTTTCGCACTTGTGTTAGTGTTGAAAAACCACTTTTCGCACTTGTGTTAGTGTTGAAAAACCACTTTTCGCACTTGTGTTAGTATTGAAAAACCACTTTTCGCACTTGTGTTAGTGTTGAAAAAACCATTTTTCGCACTTGTGTTAGTGTTGAAAAACCACTTTTCGCACTTTTGTTGGTGCAGGAAACCACTTTTGCACTTGTATTAGTGTGGAAAAAACACTTTTTGCACTTGTGATAGTGTTGAAAAACCACTTTTCGCACTTGTGTTAGTGTTGAAAAACCACTTTTCGCACTTGTGTTAGTGTTGAAAAACCACTTTTCGCACTTGTGTTGGTGCAGGAAACCACTTTTACACTTGTATTAGTGTGGAAAAACCACTTTTTGCACTTGTGTTAGTATTGAAAAACCACTTTTCACACTTGTGTTAGTGTTGAAAAACCACTTTTCGCACTTGTGTTAGTGTTGAAAAACCACTTTTCGTACTTGTGTTGGTGCAGGAAACCACTTTTGCACTTGTATTAGTGTGGAAAAAACACTTTTCGCACTTGTGTTAGTGTTGAAAAACCACTTTTCGCACTTGTGTTAGTGTTGAAAAACCACTTTTCGCACTTGTGTTGGTGCAGGAAACCACTTTTGCACTTGTATTAGTGTGGAAAAAACACTTTTTGCACTTGTGATAGTGTTGAAAAACCACTTTTTGCACTTGTGTTAGTGTTGAAAAACCACTTTTCGCACTTGTGTTGGTGCAGGAAACCACTTTTGCACTTGTATTAGTGTGGAAAAACCACTTTTTGCACTTGTGTTAGTGTTGAAAAACCACTTTTCGCACTTGTGTTAGTGTTGGAAAAACCACTTTTCGCACTTGTGTTAGTGTTGAAAAACCACTTTTTGCACTTGTGATAGTGTTCAAAAAACACTTTTCGCACTTGTGTTAGTGTTGAAAAACCACTTTTCGCACTTGTATTGGTGCAGGAAACCACTTTTGCACCTGTATTAGTGTGGAAAAACCACATTTCGCACTTGTGTTGGTGCAGGAAACCACTTTTGCACTTGTATTAGTGTGGAAAAAACACTTTTTGCACTTGTGATAGTGTTGAAAAACCACTTTTCGCACTTGTGTTAGTGTTGAAACACCACTTTTCGCACTTGTGTTGGTGCAGGAAACCACTTTTGCACTTGTATTAGTGTGGAAAAAACACTTTTCGCACTTGTGTTAGTGTTGAAAAACCACTTTTCGCACTTGTGTTGGTGCAGGAAACCACTTTTGCACTTGTATTAGTGTGGAAAAAACACTTTTTGCACTTGTGATAGTGTTGAAAAACCACTTTTCGCACTTGTGATAGTGTTGAAAAACCACTTTTCGCACTTGTGTTAGTGTTGAAAAACCACTTTTCGCACTTGTGTTGGTGCAGGCAACCAGTTTTGCACTTGTATTAGTGTGGAAAAACCACTTTTCGCACTTGTGTTAGTGTTGAAAAACCACTTTTCGCACTTGTGTTAGTGTTGAAAAACCACTTTTCGCACTTGTGTTAGTATTGAAAAACCACTTTTCGCACTTGTGTTAGTGTTGAAAAACCACTTTTTGCACTTATGTTAGTGTTGAAAAACCACTTTTCGCACTTGTGTTGGTGCAGGAAATCACTTTTGCACTTGCATTAGTGGAAAAACCACTTTTCGCACTTGTGATAGTGTTGAAAAACCACTTTTCGCACTTGTGTTAGTGTTGAAAAACCACTTTTCGCACTTGTGTTGGTGCAGGAAACCACTTTTGCACTTGTATTAGTGTGGAAAAACCACTTTTCGCACTTGTGTTAGTGTTGAAAAACCAGTTTCGCACTTGTGTTAGTGTTGAAAAACCACTTTTCGCACTTGTGTTGGTGCAGGAAACCACTTTTGCACTTGTATTAGTGTGGAAAAAACACTTTTTGCACTTGTGATAGTGTTGAAAAACCACTTTTCGCACTTGTGTTAGTGTTGAAAAACCACTTTTCGCACTTGTGTTCGTGTTGAAAAACCACTTTTCGCACTTGTGTTGGTGCAGGAAACCACTTTTACACTTGTATTAGTGTGGAAAAACCACTTTTTGCACTTGTGTTAGTATTGAAAAACCACTTTTCGCACTTGTGTTAGTGTTGAAAAACCACTTTTCGCACTTGTGTTAGTGTTGAAAAACCACTTTTCGTACTTGTGTTGGTGCAGGAAACCACTTTTGCACTTGTATTAGTGTGGAAAAAACACTTTTCGCACTTGTGTTAGTGTTGAAAAACCACTTTTCGCACTTGTGTTAGTGTTGAAAAACCACTTTTCGCACTTGTGTTGGTGCAGGAAACCACTTTTGCACTTGTATTAGTGTGGAAAAAACACTTTTTGCACTTGTGATAGTGTTGAAAAACCACTTTTTGCACTTGTGTTAGTGTTGAAAAACCACTTTTCGCACTTGTGTTGGTGCAGGAAACCACTTTTGCACTTGTATTAGTGTGGAAAAACCACTTTTTGCACTTGTGTTAGTGTTGAAAAACCACTTTTCGCACTTGTGTTAGTGTTGGAAAAACCACTTTTCGCACTTGTGTTAGTGTTGAAAAACCACTTTTTGCACTTGTGATAGTGTTCAAAAAACACTTTTCGCACTTGTGTTAGTGTTGAAAAACCACTTTTCGCACTTGTATTGGTGCAGGAAACCACTTTTGCACCTGTATTAGTGTGGAAAAACCACATTTCGCACTTGTGTTGGTGCAGGAAACCACTTTTGCACTTGTATTAGTGTGGAAAAAACACTTTTTGCACTTGTGATAGTGTTGAAAAACCACTTTTCGCACTTGTGTTAGTGTTGAAAAACCACTTTTCGCACTTGTGTTGGTGCAGGAAACCACTTTTGCACTTGTATTAGTGTGGAAAAAACACTTTTCGCACTTGTGTTAGTGTTGAAAAACCACTTTTCGCACTTGTGTTGGTGCAGGAAACCACTTTTGCACTTGTATTAGTGTGGAAAAAACACTTTTTGCACTTGTGATAGTGTTGAAAAACCACTTTTCGCACTTGTGATAGTGTTGAAAAACCACTTTTCGCACTTGTGTTAGTGTTGAAAAACCACTTTTCGCACTTGTGTTGGTGCAGGCAACCAGTTTTGCACTTGTATTAGTGTGGAAAAACCACTTTTCGCACTTGTGTTAGTGTTGAAAAACCACTTTTCGCACTTGTGTTAGTGTTGAAAAACCACTTTTCGCACTTGTGTTAGTATTGAAAAACCACTTTTCGCACTTGTGTTAGTGTTGAAAAACCACTTTTTGCACTTATGTTAGTGTTGAAAAACCACTTTTCGCACTTGTGTTGGTGCAGGAAATCACTTTTGCACTTGTATTAGTGGAAAAACCACTTTTCGCACTTGTGATAGTGTTGAAAAACCACTTTTCGCACTTGTGTTAGTGTTGAAAAACCACTTTTCGCACTTGTGTTGGTGCAGGAAACCACTTTTGCACTTGTATTAGTGTGGAAAAACCACTTTTCGCACTTGTGTTAGTGTTGAAAAAACCACTTTTCGCACTTGTGTTAGTGTTGAAAAACCACTTTTCGCACTTGTGTTGGTGCAGGAAACCACTTTTGCACTTGTATTAGTGTGGAAAAACCACTTTTCGCACTTGTGTTAGTGTTGAAAAACCACTTTTCGCACTTGTGTTAGTGTTGAAAAACCACTTTTCACACTTGTGTTGGTGCAGGAAACCACTTTTGCACTTGTTTTAGTGTGGAAAAAACACTTTTTGCACTTGTGATAGTGTTGAAAAACCACTTTTTGCACTTGTGTTAGTGTTGAAAAAACACTTTTCGCACTTGTGTTGGTGCAGGAAACCACTTTTGCACTTGTGATATAGTGTGGAAAAACCACTTTTCGCACTTGTGTTAGTGTTGAAAAACCACTTTTCGCACTTGTGTTGGTGCAGGAAACCACTTTTGCACTTGTATTAGTGTGGAAAAAACACTTTTCGCACTTGTGTTAGTGTTGAAAAACCACTTTTCGCACTTGTGTTGGTGCAGGAAACCACTTTTGCACTTGTATTAGTGTGGAAAAAACACTTTTTGCACTTGTGATAGTGTTGAAAAACCACTTTTCGCACTTGTGATAGTGTTGAAAAACCACTTTTCGCACTTGTGTTAGTGTTGAAAAACCACTTTTCGCACTTGTGTTGGTGCAGGCAACCAGTTTTGCACTTGTATTAGTGTGGAAAAACCACTTTTCGCACTTGTGTTAGTGTTGAAAAACCACTTTTCGCACTTGTGTTAGTGTTGAAAAACCACTTTTCGCACTTGTGTTAGTATTGAAAAACCACTTTTCGCACTTGTGTTAGTGTTGAAAAACCACTTTTTGCACTTATGTTAGTGTTGAAAAACCACTTTTCGCACTTGTGTTGGTGCAGGAAATCACTTTTGCACTTGTATTAGTGGAAAAACCACTTTTCGCACTTGTGATAGTGTTGAAAAACCACTTTTCGCACTTGTGTTAGTGTTGAAAAACCACTTTTCGCACTTGTGTTGGTGCAGGAAACCACTTTTGCACTTGTATTAGTGTGGAAAAACCACTTTTCGCACTTGTGTTAGTGTTGAAAAACCAGTTTCGCACTTGTGTTAGTGTTGAAAAACCACTTTTCGCACTTGTGTTGGTGCAGGAAACCACTTTTGCACTTGTATTAGTGTGGAAAAAACACTTTTTGCACTTGTGATAGTGTTGAAAAACCACTTTTCGCACTTGTGTTAGTGTTGAAAAACCACTTTTCGCACTTGTGTTAGTGTTGAAAAACCACTTTTCGCACTTGTGTTGGTGCAGGAAACCACTTTTACACTTGTATTAGTGTGGAAAAACCACTTTTTGCACTTGTGTTAGTATTGAAAAACCACTTTTCGCACTTGTGTTAGTGTTGAAAAACCACTTTTCGCACTTGTGTTAGTGTTGAAAAACCACTTTTCGTACTTGTGTTGGTGCAGGAAACCACTTTTGCACTTGTATTAGTGTGGAAAAAACACTTTTCGCACTTGTGTTAGTGTTGAAAAACCACTTTTCGCACTTGTGTTAGTATTGAAAAACCACTTTTCGCACTTGTGTTAGTGTTGAAAAACCACTTTTTGCACTTATGTTAGTGTTGAAAAACCACTTTTCGCACTTGTGTTGGTGCAGGAAATCACTTTTGCACTTGTATTAGTGGAAAAACCACTTTTCGCACTTGTGATAGTGTTGAAAAACCACTTTTCGCACTTGTGTTAGTGTTGAAAAACCACTTTTCGCACTTGTGTTGGTGCAGGAAACCACTTTTGCACTTGTATTAGTGTGGAAAAACCACTTTTCGCACTTGTGTTAGTGTTGAAAAACCAGTTTCGCACTTGTGTTAGTGTTGAAAAACCACTTTTCGCACTTGTGTTGGTGCAGGAAACCACTTTTGCACTTGTATTAGTGTGGAAAAAACACTTTTTGCACTTGTGATAGTGTTGAAAAACCACTTTTCGCACTTGTGTTAGTGTTGAAAAACCACTTTTCGCACTTGTGTTAGTGTTGAAAAACCACTTTTCGCACTTGTGTTGGTGCAGGAAACCACTTTTACACTTGTATTAGTGTGGAAAAACCACTTTTTGCACTTGTGTTAGTATTGAAAAACCACTTTTCGCACTTGTGTTAGTGTTGAAAAACCACTTTTCGCACTTGTGTTAGTGTTGAAAAACCACTTTTCGTACTTGTGTTGGTGCAGGAAACCACTTTTGCACTTGTATTAGTGTGGAAAAAACACTTTTCGCACTTGTGTTAGTGTTGAAAAACCACTTTTCGCACTTGTGTTAGTGTTGAAAAACCACTTTTCGCACTTGTGTTGGTGCAGGAAACCACTTTTGCACTTGTATTAGTGTGGAAAAAACACTTTTTGCACTTGTGATAGTGTTGAAAAACCACTTTTTGCACTTGTGTTAGTGTTGAAAAACCACTTTTCGCACTTGTGTTGGTGCAGGAAACCACTTTTGCACTTGTATTAGTGTGGAAAAACCACTTTTTGCACTTGTGTTAGTGTTGAAAAACCACTTTTCGCACTTGTGTTAGTGTTGGAAAAACCACTTTTCGCACTTGTGTTAGTGTTGAAAAACCACTTTTTGCACTTGTGATAGTGTTCAAAAAACACTTTTCGCACTTGTGTTAGTGTTGAAAAACCACTTTTCGCACTTGTATTGGTGCAGGAAACCACTTTTGCACCTGTATTAGTGTGGAAAAACCACATTTCGCACTTGTGTTGGTGCACGGAAACCACTTTTGCACTTGTATTAGTGTGGGAAAAAACACTTTTTGCACTTGTGATAGTGTTGAAAAACCACTTTTCGCACTTGTGTTAGTGTTGAAAAACCACTTTTCGCACTTGTGTTGGTGCAGGAAACCACTTTTGCACTTGTATTAGTGTGGAAAAAAACACTTTTCGCACTTGTGTTAGTGTTGAAAAACCACTTTTTCGCAATTGATGTTGGTGCTGGAAACCACTTTTGCACTTGTATTAGTGTGGAAAAAAACACTTTTTGCACTTGTGATAGTGTTTGAAAAACCACTTTTCGCACTTGTGATAGTGTTGAAAAAACCACTTTTCGCACTTGTGTTAGTGTTGAAAAACCACTTTTCGCACTTGTGTTGGTGCAGGCAACCAGTTTTGCACTTGTATTAGTGTGGAAAAACCACTTTTCCGCACTTGTGTTAGTGTTGAAAAAACCACTTTTCTCGCACTTGTGTTAGTGTTGAAAAACCACTTTTCGCACTTGTGTTAGTATTGAAAAACCACTTTTCGCACTTGTGTTAGTGTTGAAAAAACCACTTTTTGCACTTAGTGTTGAAAAACCACTTTTCGCACTTGTGTTGGTGCAGGAAATCACTTTTGCACTTGTATTAGTGGAAAAACCACTTTTCGCACTTGTGATAGTGTTGAAAAACCACTTTTCGCACTTGTGTTAGTGTTGAAAAACCACTTTTCGCACTTGTGTTGGTGCAGGAAACCACTTTTGCACTTGTATTAGTGTGGAAAAAACACTTTTCGCACTTGTGTTAGTGTTTGAAAAACCACTTTTCGCACTTGTGTTGGTGCAGGAAACCACTTTTGCACTTGTATTAGTGTGGAAAAAACACTTTTTGCACTTGTGATGTAGTGTTGAAAAAACCACTTTTCGCACTTGTGATAGTGTTGAAAAACCACTTTTCGCACTTGTGTTAGTGTTGAAAAACCACTTTTCGCACTTGTGTTGGTGCAGGTCAACCAGTTTTGCACTTGTATTAGTGTGGAAAAACCACTTTTCGCACTTGTGTTAGTGTTGAAAAACCACTTTTCGCACTTGTGTTAGTGTTGAAAAAAACCACTTTTCGCACTTGTGTTAGTATTGAAAAACCACTTTTCGCACTTGTGTTAGTGTTGAAAAACCACTTTTTGCACTTATGTTAGTGTTGAAAAACCACTTTTCGCACTTGTGTTGGTGCAGGAAATCACTTTTGCACTTGTA
>NW_027618761.1:0-42500 GCF_964187855.1 Myxine glutinosa
TCTATATATATAAAGTAGAGTTGGCCTCTGTGTCTGTATCCTGATCTACGATCTCTAAGATCTCGAGAACCCGTGGACGGATTTGCGAGCGGAAAGTACTGTTCGACTCGGGATGGTCCCAGGAATGTCACGGAGACATAAACATTTAAAAAATTTCGGGTTTTAAAATTAGCGTATTATTAGCACTAGCAGAAGAGAGAGGGATTCGAAGGGAGGGAGCGCAGCGCTTCTAGCGCTTCTGACTACAGCACACCTTAAAATTAAAAAAACTTCGGGTTTTAAAATTAGTGTGTTACGCGTAATTAGCGCTAGCAGAAGAGGGAGGGAATCTAAGGGAGGGAGCGCAGTGCTCCCTCCAGCGCTTCTGTTAGCGTAATTAGCGTATTTCGGAACGTTAATTTTTCAACTTCATTATTCGGAATCAGTACGTCCCAGAGAACCTTCGTAACGTTAATTTTTCAACTTCATCCGATTGACATGGGACCAACGGCATGTGACAAAGAGTGAAACATACAGGCTACACTTATTTGACGACAATGAGTTCCGACTTCCGACCTCGGTGGGATGACAGGCTGAGTCAACCCCCCTGGTGTGAAGGGGAGGAGGAGGAGGGAGGGGGAAGAGAAGGGGAGGGGAACGAGGGGGAAGGGGATGGGAGGGGGGAGGGGGAGGGGGAAGGGGGGAGGGGGAGGGGGAAGGGGGGAGGGGGAGGGGGGGGAGGGGAACGGGGGGGAGGGGGGAGGGGAGGGGGCCCTTCTTCCCCTGGGCACCCCCGCACCCTTCCCTCCCCCCTTCCCCCTCCCCCTCCCCCCCCTTCCCCCCTCCCCCCCCATTCCCCTCCCCTCCTCTTCCCCCTCCCCTCCTCCTCCCCCGCTTCCCCCTCCCCCCCTCCCCCCCCGTTCCCCTCCTCCCCTCCTTCTTCCCCCTCCCCTCCTCCTCCCACTCCCGTGCAAAAGCCGGGTACCTCTGCTAGTATAATATATATATCAGTCACTATGCGACCTTCATATCAGTGGAGAACCGCCAGCAAGGTGTCCCATACAGCTGCTGCTGCACACCTTGCTGGGAGCGATAAGCACCCGCCCTGCCACACCGTAATGACGCACTGCTAGATGGTTCCTCTGGAGCTTTGCAGGCAATGTGGGACATGCATGGCGATGACGTCATGTTGTCCGCTTCATTAGGTTGGAGAACCAGATTACAGATACCATTATTAGTAACTCCCAACCGCAACCAGGTCGACTCCATATGATGAGTGGATACCAGAGATAACGTTACCGTGTGTGGCAGGCGGGTGCTTATCGCTCCCAGCAAGGTGCAGCAGCAGCTGTATGGGACACCTTGCTGGCGGTTCTCCACTGATGATATGAAGGTCGCATAGTGACTGATATAAAAACCGAAAGGTTCACAGAGTTACAAGTGTATGGAAAGCCTCACTGCGTTGCCCTGATGAAGCCCCAACAAGGCGAAACCAGGTCGGTAACTGTGGGTTTTGCATGAACTTGTGACAGTATCTGAATTTATAATCCGTAATGACGCACTGCTAGATGGTTCCTCTGGAGCTTTGCAGGCAATGTGGGACATGCATGGCGATGACGTCATGTTGTCCCGCTCATTAGGTTGGAGAACCAGATTACAGATACTATACATATATATATAATATATATATATATAATATATATATATATATATATACATATACATATACATATATACATATACAACAACAACAGGCATTTCAAAGGCCATTTTTCCATACAAGAGCAGGGGTTAGCCTATATATTATAATAATAATTCATTTATTTTGTATAGTGAAGGAACTGCGCTCCAACGCGAGTCGAAAGAATTGACGCGACCAAAGACGGAATTCGTCCGAGTTGCTTTATTGAAACAAAACAGCTCAGGTATTCTGACAAGCCCGTTTTTCGGGCAACAATATATATACACATTTATGTCGGGAAGTTTGCCCGGCAAAAAGCTATACCGGGCATGCCCGGGTATCAAGGGCGAGCCTTGGAAAGGCGAGTCTGGACCTGCCCGGGCGTGTTTGGCTGCGGCCTGGCAAGTCGAGGCTGGGCGTGCCCGGGCGCTCTGGGCGAGCACTGGAAAGGCGATAGCGGGCATGCCCGGACGCTCTGGGCGAGCCCTGGAAAGGCGATAGCGGGCATGCCCGGACGCTCTGGCCGAGCCCTGGAAAGGCGAGAGCGGGCATGCCCGGGAAAGACGAGACCGGGCGTGCCCGGGAGGTTCGGGCGTGCCCGGGAACAGTGAGTCCGGGCATGCCCGGGAGAGGCGCGTCTGGCTGTGTTCTGGCCGGTGCAAGGCGATTATGTACATCCAGCGGTAACCGCTACAATAGCGCTTTTCCAGAAGCCCAAAGGCGCTTTGACAGAGTGGAAAACATAATGCATAACAATACATGAAAACAACAATTGCAAAAAGACAAGAATCAATAGGGAAATATTTAAAGCAAAAGGAAGGAGAAGGAGAAGAGATAGTCAGGGGTTAAATGCTGTGGGTTGAATGTTGAATGCAGTGTTGAACAGGTGGGTCTTTAGTGATGTTTTGAATGTGGTGAGTGAGGAGGAGTCTCTGATACTGTGAGGTAGTGAGTTCCAGAGGGTGGGAGCAGCGATGGAGTAGGCCCTGTCCCCCCAGGATCTGAATTTGGTCTGGATGGAGGGGGTCAGGAGGTTGGTACCAGCAGAGCGGAGGTTGCGGGTGGGAGTGTGTCTGGAGAGGAGGTCAGCCAGGTAGGATGGGGCCGCGCTCCCAGTTGAACAGTTGTAGTATATACATATATATATATGTATTACATATACAGTCACGTGAAAAAGTAAGTACACCCAATGTAAAGTTTTGACTTTTTCAACATATTTCAGCATACGGCTATTTGATCTTCATTTCAACAATATTGATAGATAAAGGTGATATAATATAACAAATATCATGAAACATTTACATTTTGTCATCCATTGTATAATTTAAATAAACATAAATGCAAATTTCGCATGTGGAAAAAGTAAGTGCACCCTACATTTATCACTACTTCAAGATACCTAAAATTAGAATCAGGTGCACCAGCTCAGGTGCAAATGATTAGAACATCGTTAGAGAGGATCTTGGAGGAACCTGTCTTATTTAAACCTCAGACATTTAGTTTGGTTTGCTCTTTGTTGTTGAAGTGTGCGGTGTCACCATGCCTAGATCAAAAGAGCTCTCTGAGGCCTTCAGAAAAAAGGTTATAGATGCCTACGTGTCTGGGAAGGGATTTAAAAAGATCTCCAAACAATTTGAAATCGATCATTCGACTGTCCGGAAGATCATCTACAAGTGGAGAAGATTCCAAACAACTGCCAACTTGTTCAGGCCAGGCCGCCCAGCAAGTTCAGCCCGAGAGCAGACCTCAAGATGCTGAAGAAGCCTCTAAGAACCCAGAATGTCATCATCTACAGGTAGCTCTTGCCACTGTTGATGTCAAAGTGTAGGAGTCTACCATTAGAAAGAGGCTGCACAAATTTGATCTACATGGAGGTGTGCCAGGAGGAAACCTTTGCTGTCCAGAAAGAACATCAGGGCAAGACTAAAGTTTGCCAATGAACACCTAGGCAAAGACCAGCACTTCTGGAACAATGTGCTCTGGACAGATGAGTCAAAGGTGAGAGCTATTTGGCCACAGTACCAGAAGACATGTTTGGCGAAAACCAAAGACAGTATTTGACCACAAGAACCTGATACCAACGGAAAAGCGTGGTGGTGGAAATATTTTGGTTTGGGCAGCTTTGCTGCATCAGGGCCTGGGCAGCTCACCATCATAGAATCCACTATGAATTCTTCATTGTACAAGAGGGTGATTGAGGACAATGAGAGGCCATCTGTCGGAAAGTTGAAGCTCAACCGAAGGTGGACCTTGCAACATGACAATGACGTTAAACATACCAGTAAATCCACCGAGGAATGGCTGAAAAGAAAGAAATGGAGTGTTCTGGAATGGCCAAGTCAAAGCCCGGATCTAAATCCCATCGAGATGTTGTGGGGGGATTTGAAACGATCTGTGCATGCAAGAAACCCCTCAAACATCGCACAGCTGAAATAATTCTGCATGGAGGAGTGGGAAAAAAATTCTTTTTTCAGAGACTGGTAGACAGTTATAAGAAACGCCTACTTGAGGTTGTTTCTGCCAAAGGGGGCAAATCCACCTATTAGGGCCAAGGGTGTTCTTACTTTTTCCACATGTGAAATTTGCATTTATATTTATTTAAATTATATAATGGACTACAAAATGTAAATGTTTCATGATATTTGTTATATTATATCACCTTTATCTATCAATATTGTTGAAATGAAGATCAAATAGCTGTATGTTGAAATATGTTGAAAAAGTCAAAACTTAAATGGGGTGTACTTACTTTTTCACGTGACTGAATATGTATATATACAATATATAATACATACAGATGTATATATACAGACTTGGCATTTAATATGGATTTTTTTTTCTTCTTGACGGGTTTACTTTCTGAACTCGGTATATCAATCTGGTGAGTTTCTTTTACGCTTCGGTGATTTCTTTGTTAAAAGAACCATGTCACTGATTGTCTGTCGCAGCAAGAAGTCAATAACAGGATTATATCACAGGTGGTGTGACAAAATGTACGGACAGGTACATTTGACGATTGGCTTCACAATCGGGTATATAAGGGTTGTTGCGTTCTGTATTAGTGGAAAACAACTGCTGCACGTCTACAAAAGTTATTGCCGCTTCCTCTGGAGATGGTCCGTCAACTCGACAATGCTGTTTGTCATTTAGTGGTGGCTTTACGAAATTCCAGCATGAAACAGCGAGCTATTGCTTGGCAGTATGGCATCACTCAAGGTCAGGTGTCAAAGATCCTGAAACGAAATGCTCAGAGGGGTTTCCCTACTTCAATCCCGAGGCCAGGACGTCCCCGCAGAACCACAAGGAGGGATGATCGCCAGCTGCACCGGTTAGTCCGCAATGGCCGTACCAAGTCAGCTAATCGGCTTCAGGCTGAGTGGCAGCAACTGACATATGTGCCTGTATCCAGAAGGCTAGTCAACCAACGACTGGTTCAAGCAGGCTATCGTGCCAGGCGTCCCCTGAGAAAGCCACATCTGACCAGACAACACCTCCAGCGCCGATTGCAGTGCCAGAGAGCACCGTCAATGGCAGCCAGGACACTGGAATCACATGACCTTCAGTGACGAGTCTAGATTTCTGGTCTATCGTCAAGATGGCCGCGTCTGAGTGCGCAGACAAGTGCATTAAGCCTACAACGAAGATGGTATAGTGCCAAGAGTCCAAGCTGGAGGTGGTGGGGTGACCGTTTGGGCTGCTTTTCATGCAGGGGGCAAAACTGACCTGGTTGTTCTGAATGGAAACCTGAACCAGTTCAAGCACAGGGTCATTCTGGAAGAAACATTGCTTCCATTTGTTTGTGCAGCCTTTCGAGGAAACTTTGTCTTCCAAGATGACAATGCACGGCCTCATCGTGCTCGCATGATCCAACACTTTCTTGCTGACCGTGGTGTAGAGCATATGGAGTGGCCTGCCATGTCCCCGGATATGATATCGAAAGAGAACTTGTGGGCAGAATTAACGAGTCAAATCGACAACTTGAACCAGCAGCCTGCCTCTGTGCGTGAATTGCAGCAGGCTATTGTAACTGCATGGCAAGCGATTCCTGTCCAAACCTTGGCAAATCTTGTGAACAGCATTCCTCAACGTGTACGTGCTCTCCTGAATGCTCGTGGGGGTTACACGAAGTACTGAACTGTAATTTTACTATCCGTAATCCCAGTCGTAATTTAACTTTCGTTTTTGTTAAAAAAAATTTTGGCTAATGTGCAAAATAAAGAGATACTTCTGGAAAGCGCACAGAAGTTTAACACAGTACTGTCCGTGAATTGAGTTCGATATCAGTTTACATCACTTTCAAGGATCAATTTATTTGCTTCGAAATGTCAAATGTGGTTTTTGTTTCTTTTAAAGGTCACATTAACAAAATCTAGAATAATTTCAACATAATTCCAATGAACTTTTGGTTCTAAGTCATCTTGAAAAGTAAGTTCACCCCCACCAAAAAAATATTCCATATTAAATGCCAAGGCTGTGTATATATATATATATATATATTGAACGTCCCAGACCAAACTCGGTGGTTTAATGGTTCGGGTGTCCAATCTGAATCTGGGAGGTCAGTAGTTTGTAACCCTGACCGAGTCATACCAATGACTTTAAAAAAATTGGTACATCCTGCTTCATTGCTTGAAGCTCAGCAACTAATAAGGAAAGAATATGAATTAACAACCATAGGTTGACAACCACTGCACAAGTTTTATGGACCCAATGGCAACCTCCTGTGTTGATGTTCCTTCTGAAGGAAGTCTGATTATATGTTGTTATCGTCAACCTCATGTAAAATTATTACAGATTTTTGTTTTACATTTGTATTAACTTTTCTGCGAATACAGTAATAACATGAATTGATTAAGTCATCTCATGAATAGTTTTATTAATAAGTGGTGAGATAGTCTGACGTATGTCCAGAGGCCACTGAGCATCTTGGATTGTTGAAGAAGCCATCTCTGCTTTTGTTGCCTCTTCCTGAATGCCATCATGTATTAGCACCCTTTCAGGAGTAGGTGTCTAAAGAGAGATTTCGCCATCTCTTCCACATAATCCTTTAAACACACCGGACTGGATCTCACAATGATGTGATGGTACCGACAATCCGTCATTTTGCTCAAGTAGGCCGTAGTAACCGGTTTGGTATAAAAGAGAGTTGCTGAGGGAGAGGTTTTGCTCGGGCAAGTTTGTTCTTGCAGTTCCTTCCTTAAACTCCCTCGGCCCCCCCCCTCTCCGGTCACCCTCCGTAACCTTGTGGTTGTGGCACAATTGACAGCGTTTGGCTCATTTAAAGAAAGCATGCATTGCAGCACTTTTCACCCATTGTTAACTTTGCATTTTGATGGAAAGTGGGAGTTTTTTTTTTACAAATAACATACTGAAAAGAAAATAAGGTTTGATTTGTGGTGAGTTTAGAGGATGGATGAGGGGGGGGGGGGGGAGAGATTAACGAGATTGGTTTGGTTAATGAGAGTAGTAATTGTGGTTGGCTGTGGCACACAGCCCTGGTGTTGGGCTAGCGGCTAGGGTGCCGGCTTAGGATCCAAGGATCCTGGGTTCGAATCCCGGTCGATCGCTGAATTAACGCCAGGGGGGTTGACTCAGCCTGTCATCCTTCCGAGGTCGGCTAATTGAGTACCAGTTCACTGGTAATTCCCTGTTTGTCGTTAAAGGCGGCAAAAAGGGTTGGCGTCAGGAAGGGCATCCGGCCGTAAAACATTGCTTCAAATAGGGGACCGAAAAACAACAACAACCACGGTTCCCGAAAAAGGCCAACCCCCGCTTTGCGGGGAAAAATGGCCTCTAAAGGTTGTTATTTTTTAAATATATATAACACCTTGAAGGACTGTATGGATAACCTGAAATGCAGCATCTCATTGCAATCATTCTCTTTTGTTGTCTTGTTTATGATTTTGAATCAATATTTGTCTAACTGCTGCCAAGCAAAGCGTCAGTAAACGAGTTTCCCGACCACACGATGTACCGTATTTGCATAAGCCTGTAATCCATGGTTTTTGCCAGGCCTCTGATACGTAATGTGTTCGCACATCTTTGCTTGAAACAGCACCGGGGCCCCATGGGCCGAGCAGATCTGGGTCAAGACTGCACTAAGCAGCACTGATCGATCCACCTAATGAACAACAGCAGGCCAGGAGGCTGTCGGCAATCTCCCAGTTTGGCTCTAATGTCCTTGCCATTGTAAAACATGCCCTCCCTTTATATAAACGCCCTGCAGTGGGGACGACTGATATCCTAACACTCTTGCCTGATTATGACTCCAGCGCTTTCTGCCCTCTTCATGTGAAGATTCAGCACTGAGTTTATATTTCGACATCATTCAATTTGACATTGGGGACAGTTGGTTTGGATTGAGCGAGGCATAACTTTTAATACTTGTATATAATACAGACTTGGCATTTAATATGGAATATTTTTTTTGTGGGGGTGAACTTACTTTTCAAGATGACTTAGAACCAAAAGTTCATTGGAATTATGTTGAAATTATTCTAGATTTTGTTAATGTGACCTTTAAAAGAAACAAAAACCACATTTGACATTTCGAAGCAAATAAATTGATCCTTGAAAGTGATGTAAACTGATATCGAACTCAATTCATGGACAGTACTGTGTTAAACTTATGTGCGTTTTCCAGAAGTATCTCTTTATTTTGCACATTAGCCAAAAAAAAATTCAACAAAAACAAAAGTTAAATTATGACTGGGATTACGGACAGTAAAATTACAGTTCAGTACTTCGTGTAACCCCCATGAGCATTCAGGAGAGCACGTACACGTCGAGGCATGCTGCTCACGAGATTTGCCAAGGTTTGGACAGGAATCGCTTTGCCATGCAGTGACAATAGCCTGCTGCAATTCATGCACAGAGGCAGGCTGCTGGTCCAAGTTGTCGATTTGACGCGTTAATTCTGCCCACAAGTTCTCTATCAGATTCATATCTGGGGACATGGCAGGCCACTTCATATGCTCTACACCATGGTCAGCAAGAAAGTGTTGGATCATGCGAGCACGATGAGGCCGTGCATTGTCATCTTGGAAGACAAATTTCCTCGAAAGGCTGCACGAGCAAATGGAAGCAATGTTTCTTCCAGAATAGCCCTGTACTTGAACTGGTTCAGGTTTCCATTCACAACCAGGTCAGTTTTGCCCCCTGTATGAAAAGCAGCCCAAACGGTCACCCCACCACCTCCAGCTTGGACTCTTGGCACTATGCAATCTTCGTTGTGGGCTGCATGCACTTGTCTGCACACTCGGACGCGGCCATCTTGACGATAGACCAGAAATCTAGACTCGTCACTGAAGGTCACATGATTCCAGTGTCCTGGCTGCCATTGACGGTGCTCTCTGGCCCACTGCAATCGGCGCTGGCTGTGTTGTCTGGTCAGGCGTGGCTTTCTCAGGGGACGCCTGGCATGATAGCCTGCTTGAACCAGTCGTTGGTTCACTAGCCTTCTGGATACAGGCACATTTGTCAGTTGCTGCCACTCAGCCCTAAGCCGATTAGCTGACTTGGTACGGACATTGCAGACTAACCGGTGCAGCTGGTGATAATCTCTCCTTGTGGTTCTGCGTGGACGTCCTGGCCTCGGTATTGGAGTAGGGACACCCCTCTGAGCATTTCGTTTCAGGATCTTTGACACCTGACCTTGAGTGATGCCATACTGCTGAGCAATAGCACGCTGTTTCATGCCAGAATTTCGTAAAGCCACCACTCCATGACAAACAGCATTATCAAGTTGACGGACCATCTACAGAGGAAGTGGCAATAACTTTTGTAGACGTGCAGCAGTTGTTTTCCACTAATACAGAACGCAACAACCCTTATATACCCGATTGTGAAGCCGATCATCAAATGTAACCTGTCCTTACATTTTGTCATGCCACCTGTGATATAATCCTGTTATTGACTTCTTGCTGCGAAAGGCAATCAGTGACATGGTTCTTTCAACAAAGACATCACCGAGGGGTAAAAGAAACTCACCAGATTGATATACTGAGTTCAGAAATTAAACCCAAGTCAAGAAAAAAAAAAATTCCATATTAAATGCCAAGTCTGTATATATATATATATATATATATATATATATATATATATATATATATATATATATATATATATATATATATATATATATATATACATACATACATATATATACTAGCTGAAAGCACCCGGTGTTGCCCGGGTTCTTTTTGAATGAATTTACGACTACAATTCAGCTTTTACTCGTGGCCATAGAAGTTTGACTACTATAATTCAGCTTTTACTCGCGGCCGTAGAAGATTGACTACAATAATTCACCTCAGCTTTTAATTGTGAAATGGGCCCAGCCCGTCCGAGGTGGGCCTCAACCGGCCTCGCCAGCTAGCCTACAACCTTCCCGGGGCCCGTCCCAACATTTTTAGTTCTTTTTGAATGAATTTATTACTATAATTCAGCTTTTACTCATGGCCGTAAATGATTGACTACTATAATTCACCTCAGCTTTTAATTGTGAAATGGGCCCAGCTCGGCCGAGGTTGGCCTCAATCGGCCTCACCAACTAGCCTACAACCTTCCCGGGGCCCGTCCCGACATTTTTGGTTCTTTTTGAAAGAATTTACTACTATAATTCAGCTTTTACTCGCGGCCGTAGAAGATTGACTACTATAATTCAGCTCAGCTTTTAATTGTGAAATGGGCCCAGCCCGGCCGAGGTGGGCCTCAACCGGCCTCGCCAACTAGCCTATAACCTTCCCGGGGCCCGTCCCGACATTTTTTGTTTTAGAGGTTTCCTCCTATCTTTCACCGTTCAGGAGATTAGCGCGTGCAGGCAGACAGACAGACAGACAAACAAACAAACAAACAAACAAACAAAAAATTTCTTTTATATAATGTAGATAAATCTTTTTGAATAGGGATGACATTGGAGGAGGAGGAGCCTGTTACAACTGAACTTCCCCTCCGAAGCTCAGGTTGAAACTTTGAGGCCTATTCGCTTTCCAGAAAGCTGTTTCGAGTGGTACGGTTCAATAATTACCCACTTTGGCCTACTAACCCCTGCAGGCCTCTGCTGTGTCTAGTCGAGTGGAAAAAGGCTAAACGTTGTGGGTTTTCGCCTTTCTCCTCTGTGTGTTTGCCCCGTTTTTAAAATAATTCTGTCGGCGGTAATGCCAAGTAATCCGTCCTGAATGGGCGAGTCGCACTTCCAGGCCTTTCTGTGGCCTGTGGTAGGATGTAAGACCCGTTGGCCAAACCTCAACCAAATGTTCGTATGGTATTCAATCCAAATGTGAATGACAATGCCAATGCCTGACCATCTGTGTGCTGAAACGTCTCTTAGTTTAGCTGTGCACGCAGCCGAAGAACAATTCCAGGAGGGGAATGCAATCACCTACTGAGAAAGTCAGAGCAGAGGGGATGCAAGGGTGGAGGGATTCAAAATAGTTTCTGGTGCATTCTCTGTATCTAGGCCTATACGTACCCATACAGCTTTTGTGTTCACTGCAGCCCGCCTCATCTCAATAGGCCATTGTGTGCTCACCGCACCCTTTGTGTTTTGCTTTAGGCTTTTCAAATTCTTTGCCCCGGATGGCAGAAGGCATGCTAGGCATGGTCTTTAGAGTCTATATGGTAGAACACCAGCTTTACTGAAACAGATGCATGGGTTTAGTGGAGGTTTAATGGGACAAGTAGTTCGGAGATAGTTTGATTTAAAATTATATTTATATGAATCTACATTGTAGAATAAAACTCCAAAAATAATGGTAAATGATTGGCTCCACCATATTGTGGTGCTCTAGTTTGTGTGTTGCATTGACTCCAAGAGATATACCTGAGGTGTTGTCACTTTGTGCCAAAACCATCAGGGTCATCGATGGTGAGAAGGTCAAAGAGTAGGTAGCAGACTAACAGAGTATCGACATCAACCCACATTGGCAAGTATGGCAAATATGACAAAATATCCCAGCATGACATGTGACTTAAAAAAAAAAAATGGCCCTCAGTCTTCAGCATTCCCCAAATTACTAACTATGGGAGTGGTCAAGATAAGGAGAGCAGGACTTTTTGAGATATCCTGCTATATGTTGGTTTTAGCCCAATCTCTCAATGGTGAAGAATCACATAAAAATTTAAATAACTCCCATATCCGAATCCATATTCAGATCTTCACCAAACTCTAATCGATTAGTCCTTGTCACAAACACAACCTCTCCACCAAGTTTCGTCAAATCCATCCACAACGTTTTGAGATATCCTGCTATGTATCGTTTTTAGCCCGATCTCCCAATGGTGAAGAATCACTTGAAAATTAAATAATTCTCCTATGCGAATCCATCTTTAGATGTTCACCAAAATCGAATCGAATCGTCCTTGTCAGACACCCAACTGGTCCACCAGGTTTCGTCCAAATCCGTCCACAACTTTTTGAGATATCCTGCTATGTATAGTTTTTGGTCCAATCTCCCAATGGTGAAGAATCACTTTTAAAAATTCTAGTAGCCGGATCCGAATCCGGATCTTCACCAAAATCTAATCATTTCGTCCTCGTCACATACGCTACCTCTCTGCCAAATCCCGTCCGAATCCGTCCACAAATTTTTGACATATTTTGTTCACAAACAAACATAACCTCCATCCACCTTTGGTGGCGGAGGTCATTATCGACATCTTTAAAAGGAAGCAGTCAAGAAAATGGACATGGATAAGTCCAAGATGGAAAAACCAAGAATGTTTCATTTTTTTTGTTGACAATAATTGAAGACCATAGAATTATAACCAGGCTAAGTCACATTTTATTTTATTTTTCCCGTTTTTCCCGTTTTTCACGTTTTTCACGTTTTTCAAAATATTTTTCACGTTTTTCTCGAAATGACTAAAATGTGACTGAGCCTGGTTATAATTCTATGGTCTTTAATTATTTAGCAACATATGTGAT
The DNA here is from genome assembly GCF_964187855.1 of Myxine glutinosa. Classification (NCBI taxonomy): domain Eukaryota; kingdom Metazoa; phylum Chordata; class Myxini; order Myxiniformes; family Myxinidae; genus Myxine; species Myxine glutinosa. The sequence goes on from NW_027618761.1 coordinate 12,588, forward strand.
GGTGTTAAACCATTTTGATACTGACCGTGGTCATCCACTGGTAAATAGTAAACTTGGTATGCAACAAAAAACGATAAACACTAACAGCATGAGAATGGGAAACTCGAGCAATACATCAACATATGATCTAAAATACAAGATGAAAAACGAAATTCCGAATTGAGCTGAACAACCGATTCCAGCATCAAGAAGAAATTTAAAAAAAATGATGAATATAATTAACCATCAACTGACAAAGTGATAAAAGATGTGACCTCATCAATAGCAAGCAAGTGAAAAGTCTTACAAGTGCATCTAATCAGAAATAACCAGAAACCTAAATGAAGAACGCAACAGGATTTAAGGGAGCACACTTATCCAAAATGTTGAAAATGTAAACTGAATAGGATTCCAAGGAAGAAGATTAGAGAAGTTAAAATAAATTCCAACATGAAACAAATTTGGGAAATATTAGGGAAGAACAGAAACCGAAAAAAGCCAACGAGCGGAGTTCAATGATAGGATATGCTGAGATTTCTGGTCAAGAAGGAGAAATGGAAGCATCATTACGAACCGAGTTTGCCGAAGAATTCGATGAACAACTTTCACACGAAGAAAATTCAATTTACCGCATTTGTAGCACGCCCAAAAAATAAATAAATAAATAATGAAGTCATCCAATTCTGTGACCACCATTGAGATCCAGTTTGCTTTTAAAATGCATGGGAAGAAGAAAACGCACTGGGGAGGATGAAATTGTTCGAAATTCAATCAAAGGTGGAAATGAACTTCTGTATTTACGGTAAATTGGCAAAATCATTTAAAACATGTCGGGAATGTTGGAAAACAAAAGTCTCCCTTAACTTGGAGAAACTTAGAGCTAGTACTCCTTCACAAAAAAGGAGATAAGATGGACCTGAAGAACTATTATTCAATTGGACTGCTCCTCAGTATTTCTTACTTTGTCTGCAACGCAAGCCTGCGGGGTAGCATCATTGTCTGAGGGTGTGGCTGTGCTGCTGATGCAGTGCCCCCTCTGTAGGTTAGGGCAGAAAGTTGGAATTTGGTCATGGTGCCAGCAATAGCTCGTCGATTCTCCGTGAAGGACAAAATGTGGGATCTTTAAGGTCCACCTACTCATGTCTGCAGACGTGACGCCCGTTTAACGTCCATCCGAGGGACTGCACACACATTCATGAATCACCCTGTCTCTGAAACACTGGGTTGACAGTTTATAGCTGGGTCTGGATTCAAACATAGGCTAGACAGCTAATAGGTGACAGCCTGGTGTTGGCTTAGCGGTTAGGGTGCCGGCGTGGGATCCTAGGATCCTGGGTTCGAATCCCAGGCGATCGCTCAATTAACACCAAGGGGGTTGACTCAGCCTCTCATCCTTCCAAGGTCGGCAAACTGAGTACCTTTTCACTGGTAATTCCCTGTGTGTCACAAGAGGAGACTAACTGGGTTGGTGGCAGGAAGGGCATCCGACCATAAAACATTGCTTCAAAAAGGGGACCATGGTGCCCAAAAAAGGCCAACCCCTGCTCTGCGGGTAAAAATGGCCTCGAAAGGTGGTTCTTCTGGACAGCTAATAGGTGAGTGTGTGTACCTCTTTGCCATCCTGTCAGTATAAAAATGGCCTCGAAAGGTGGTTCTTCTAGACAGCTAATAGGTGAGTGTGTGTACCTCTTTGCCATCCTGTCAGCACCACGTCAATACTTAAGGGACTCTTCATAAGTCGTCAATAATCGACTCATGGTAGTTATAAATAATTGTGTCTTGAATTCACTCGACAATAACCAATCATCGGAGCAAATGAGATTCACAAGTAGGTGTTCTGGAATCGATTGCATTCCAACAATCAGCTTCTGGAAAATCAAGAGAATCAAACATATTGTGCCTGTGCTTAACTTTTATTGATGATGAAGAAAAATCTTTCAACATTTTGAAACAAATGCTATCGGAAATGCTTTACGTCATGTAAACATCAACTCCAGATGTATCGTCAGCTTAAGCAAAGTCTATATTGCCGGAACAGTGACCTTGAAAGTGCAGAAAAGCAGTAGTAAGAAGAAGAGTAGTAACTCAGTAGTAACTGGATGAGACATTTAATCTCACTGAAATTGTTCACTGCGTCACCAGAAGGGATGAAAGACTAAACCACCTACATGATTGTGAGATGAGGTTTGCTGAGTGGAGGAGCTGCTTGCCCCCCTGTCATGTGACCAGATCCTCAACTCTGATTGGTGGACGTTTGTGAGGGACAGACATACATACACCCGGGGGGGACAGACAAACACTGTTCCAGACGGCAATGCCCTACGGTTCAACTTTTATCAAAAAATGCAAGAAATTCAAGTTGATATCAAAATTGAAGACACCAGTGATCACACTTACCTTGGCCAAGTCATGCAAATGAAATGGATATACAGTAGATCATCTTGAAGGAGTGTAGAGATCTACCTAGAGCATAAACTTGGAAAGTCATGAAAAGGAAACTACCTTTTGTCTGAAAAAGAAAGTTTGCAATCAATCCATAATATGAGAATGACGTACAGTCACGTGAAAAAGTAAGTACACATGTAGAGTTTTGACTTTTTCAACATATTTCAACATACAGCTATTTGATCTTCATTTCAACAATATTGATAGATAAAGGTGATATAATATAACAAATATCATGAAACATTTACATTTTGTAGGCCATTGTATAATTTAAATAAACATAAATGAAAATTTTGCATGTGGAAAAAGTAAGTACACCCCTACATTTATCACTACTTCAAATACCTAAAATTAGAATCAGGTGCACCAGCTCAGGTGCAAATGATTAGAACATCGTTAGAGAGGATCTTGGAGGAATCTGTCTCATTTAAACCTCAGACATTTCGTTTGGTTTGCTCTTTGTTGTTGAAGTGTGCGGCGTCACCATGCCGAGATCAAAAGAGCTCTCTGAGGCCTTCAGAAAGAAGGTTATAGATGCCTACAAGTCTGGGAAGGGATTTTAAAATATCTCCAAACAATTTGAAATCAATCATTCGACTGTCCGGAAGATCATCTACAAGTGGAGAAGATTCCAAACAACTGCCAACTTGTTCAGGCCAGGCCGCCCCAGCAAGTTCAGCCCGAGAGCAGACCGCAAGATGCTGAAAGAAGTCTCAAAGAACCTCAGAATGTCATCACGGGACCTTCAGGTAGCTCTTGCCACTGTTGATGTCAAAGTGCACGAGTCTACCATTAGAAAGAGGCTGCACAAATTTGATCTACATGGGAGGTGTGCCAGGAGGAAACCTTTGCTGTCCAGAAAGAACATCAGGGCAAGACTAAAGTTTGCCAATGAACATCTCGGCAAAGACCAGCACTTCTGGACCAATGTGCTCTGGACAGATGAGTCAAAGGTAGAGCTATTTGGCCACAGTACCAGAAGACATGTTTGGCGAAAACCAAAGACAGCATTTGACCACAAGAACCTGATACCAACTGTAAAGCATGGTGGTGGAAATATTATGGTTTGGGGCAGGTTTGCTGCATCAGGGCCTGGGCAGCTCACCATCATAGAATCCACTATGAATTCTTCATTGTACCAGAGGGTGCTTGAGGATAATGTGAGGCCATCTGTCGGAAAGTTGAAGCTCAACCGAAGGTGGACCTTGCAACATGACAATGACCCTAAACATACCAGTAAATCCACTAAGGAATGGCTGAAAAGAAAGAAATGGAGGGTTCTGGAATGGCCAAGTCAAAGCCCGGATCTAAATCCCATTGAGATGTTGTGGGGGGATTTGAAACGAGCTGTGCATGCAAGAAACCCCTCAAACATCGCACAGCTGAAAGAATTCTGCATGGAGGAGTGGGCAAAAATTTCTCCCAGTCGATGTCAGAGACTGGTAGAGAGTTATAAGAAACGCCTACTTGAGGTTGTTTCTGCCAAAGGGGTCAATACCACCTATTAGAGCCAAGGGTGTACTTACTTTTTCCACATGTGAAATTTGCATTTATGTTTATTTAAATTATACAATGGACTACAAAATGTAAATGTTTCATGATATTTGTTATATTATATCACCTTTATCTGTCAATATTGTTGAAATGAAGATCAAATAGCTGTATGTTGAAATATGTTGAAAAAGTCAAAACTTTACATGGGGTGTACTTACTTTTTCACGTGACTTTATGGTGGATATATGTTCCTTGCAAAGAAGATGAAACAACAATTGATCACCGGGCAAGGAGCCAAGGAAATGTGCTGTCTCTTTGTAACAAAAGGTGATATGAAGAGAATCCGATGGATCAAACACGTAGCCAGAAGAGTGGAGAACCGATAGATGAAGAGAACCAAAACAGAGCAAGAGCAAACATTTGATGGGAGGTGAAATTGAAACATTCACTGGAGTACAGCGGCCCACAATGGCATAGAAACAGAAAAGAATGGACCATGCTGAGGGAGGTCTTCATCCTGCAGTAATGGACTGAAATGGTCAAGTCATGTCAATTCACCGTAAAAACATAATCGTGAACAAAACGAATATTATCCTCTCAAAAGTCATTCGAACACAATGGTTCCTAACTATGGTTCTAATGTCATGGTTTAAGGTCATCTTCCTATACTAGTCGGGCTGACAGGATGGCCTAGATGTAGGCTCTCTCGCCTCTAAGCCATCTAGCCTGGCTTTGAATCCCTGTTTTTGAATCTCTGGGTTTGAAAGCTTCGGAGGAACCAACGCTCCCATCCCATCCTACTTCAGCAAAGTGGGGAAGGGGTAAATACGTTGAGAAATATAGATTTGACAAAAGGAAGTGTTACGGATTCATCACTTCCGTTGGGAGAGGGAAAGGAGTAAGTGGGAAGGATGTTGGGATGATGGTTGGAGACATGGACGCAGCCGACACTTCTGCAATTTTGCGCATGTAATATGTAGATGGTGCTTTGAGGAACTGGACGAAAATTGATGGAATTTTTCGCATATCTGTTTGCGCAGGAGGGGGAAGCAAAGATGCGAGGGTGGAGTGCAGGTGATAAAGAAGTGTTGAGGTGATGGGAGTTGAGGAGATTGTTTCTTTCAAACTGTAGTAATGCTGCTATTCTCTGCCGGAAGGCATGCAGTGCTGGCAGGCTTTTTAGAGGGAGCCCTGTGCCGCATTCCTTAATGCTCGCCTTGTTCTGCTCATCTCACACCGGCGTGTTTGGGATGCTCCTGTGGCAGGGGCGGGTTTGAGGAGCGGCAGAAATCGCACTGTTTGGAACCTTAGTGACAGGCCTTTGTGCATTGGCTTTTCATCCAGCTGCATAGAAGCAAGAAACTAGGGGGGGGGGGGCTGGAGGGGGCAAGGAAGGGGGACATAAAGTGGGAGAAATTTTTTTATGGTCAAGAGAGGAAAACATGAATTGAATGTGTGGATGCTCGTATCATAGACTACCACTCAAAAGACGTGTCAAAAGTGATAGTACATATGTACATTTCACTGAAATCCATGCAGTATCAAATTTAGGCCTAATAGGACATCTCATCCAGTATACTATATCTTGGAGGTTATACATGTCTTTGGCAGATGTGTGTATATATATATATATATATAAGTTCAAAACACACCTGGTCACAAGTGTGCCGCACTGACCGGGTCCTCAGTCGAGGTCCTCAGCATCATCCCGTTTCGGCCCTTCAACCTCGATACGGTCAACTAAGGTGGGCCAGCAGGGGCACATACACATCCACATGCAGCAACTACACCTGGATGCGTACATACCACCACCCCCAGCCAGTGCGAGCAACAACAACAACACCTTCACATCCAGAATCCACAGCACCAAACAAACATGGTGGAACACTCAAACACCCACCTTTATACCCTTCACCACTCACCAACAAAACACACCAGATCATTCATACACACACATACACACCCATACACACACATACACACACATACACACACAACACCAACCAACCAACCACCTACCCTTACATCATAGACCACTCAACACACAAAAACACACACTCATGCAAAAATAAATTCATGCAAAAACACACACCCTCACCCACTCACTCATATACACAAAATAAGAAATAATAATGGGAACAAAAAAATATATATTATACGCACATTAGTGGGTAGGTGTGCTATGCACAGGTGGGTGGCAAACATCACAAAAGAAAATGTTTTGAGAAATTTTATGAAACCTCCCACCCACTTTAGGACACCTGCTGGGGACCCCAAAAGGTTGTTTTTTTTGGGGTTTTTTTGTATACCGAATCGAGGCTCGTGAAAGAGCTAACATTTATTTCACAAACAAATCAACCAGACAAACAAAATATACAAAAAGAGGGAGCGGAAGACAAGATGGGGAGAGAAGGGGAAGCACACAACCACAACATTTGAGAGCAGGGAGAAGTGTGGGAGGGAGAGGGCTTGGGGGGAGGAGGCGTGGGCAGGGGGGGGGGGCGGGGAGAGGTATAAAACACAAGGGGACCGAAATTAGCGGGGGTAGAAAAGATCAAGGTTTTGGATGGGGGAGGATAAGAGATGGTGGTGAACAGCTGTTTTAAAGACCTGGAGGGTGGAGTGGGATTGAAGAGTGTGAGGGAGTTTGTTCCAGAGGCGGGAGAAAAGAGGAATGAAGGAGTGAAGGTGAGCAGAAAGTCTTGATTTTGGCAGTTTAACCATTAGAGGGTTGCAGGCAGATCTTGTGCGACCTGTAGGAATATTTGGGGGATAGAGCCCAGAGAGAGCTTGGGGGGCAAGGCCAGAGAGGAGTCGGTAGAAGATGGAAAGACCACCAACCTGCCTGCGGTGAGTGAGTGAAAGGCCCTTGGAGTTAGCTTCATCGCGGGAGATTCCAATGATTCTGAACACTTTGGTTTCAACAGCGTGAAGACGAGCTAGGTGTGAGGCAGGAGCACCAGACCAGAGGGGAGAGCAGTATTCCATAGAGCTGCAGATGAAAGCCTTGTATGTGGTGAGGAGCTCAAGTGTGCCAAGGAAGGACTTCGCACGACGGAGGATGCCCAGTCGGCGACTGGCTTTGGAGGCCAGATTTGAAATGTGGTTTTCCCAGGAAAGATCATGGCAAACAGTGAGACCCAAAAGCTTGAGTGACATAACTTCTTGGAGAGGATTATTCAGAAAGTGGATGGGAGGGTTGTCCAGTCGTTCTTTTCGGAGAGACATCGTAAGAGTGTGAGATTTATCAGGATTGAAAGACATGTTCCATTTGTTTGCCCAGGCTGTGATTTTGTCCAGGTCTGCAGAGAGTGAGGAGGCTGCAGACTGCCGATCTGAGGGATGAGGAATGGAGCGACAGAGAGTAGAGTCGTCAGCAAAGAGATAGAGAGGATTTTCAAGAGAGTCAGAGAGATCATTGATGAAGACCAGAAAAAGCACAGGGCCCAGAACACTACCTTGGGGAACTCCAGCCTGAACAGGAAGAGGAGATGAGAGAAACCCATTTAGGGCCACACGTTGACTACGACCAGAGAGGAAGTCCGCCAGCCATGCGTGGAGATTTCCATGGATACCAAAGGAGGAGAGTTTGGTGAGCAGAGCAGGGTGCCAGACCGTATCGAAGGCACGTGAAATGTCAAGGGAGACAGCTCTAATTTCCTGTTTGGCGTTGAGGACCTCCATCCATTGTTGAGAAAGCAGAAGCAGCATATCCAGAGTAGAGTGACCAGGTCTGAAACCAAATTGATGATCAGAGATCAAGCCATTGGAGAAGAGGAAAGATTTCATATCTGAAGCAATGATGGATTCCATGACTTTGCTGATAATTGGGAGAAGGCTGATTGGTCTGTAGTTGCTAGGATCTGTTTTTGCAACTTTTTGTGTAAAGCGGTGATGTTGGCTGATTTCCAAGCAGATGGCAGATGACCTTGAGCAAACGAAAGGGTGAAGAGAACAGAAAGAGGGAGTGAAATAGCGGAAGAACATGATTTTAGGACCCGTGGGTTGATGCCGTCAGGACCAGTTGCAGAATCAGAGTCGAGGGTTGACAGAAACTTTTCCACCTTGTCAGGAGGAAAGGACACAGAGTCCAGGAGCAGCTGGGTACGACTAGGTACGGTGGGTACAGAGAGGGATGGGTTTGGGACACAAGATTTAGAGGCAAACACAGAGTTGAGGCATTCAGCTTTTTCACGTGCGGAGTCAGCCGTTAAGCCGTTTGAGGTGAGGGAGGGGATGGAGGGGGAACAAACACCAGAAACAGATTTGACCAGACGCCACCAGGATTTGGAAGATGGAGACAGATAAGAGAGTTCGGTCTTGGGAACGGTGAGATGTTGTTTCCTGGCTCTCCTGAGGGTGGACACACACTTGTTTCGGGCTTTGTGAAAGAAAATGAGGTTTCCTTCTGTTGGATTTGCTTTCCAGGAGACGAAAGCAAGTTGTTTCAGGGCAACAGCCTCACCACAAGATTCCATGTACCATGGACGGGAGGAACGGTATGACAACTGAAGACGAGATGGGATAAATCTGTGCATGAGAGAGAGAAATTTACTTTGAAAGAATTCCTAGGATGAGTTGATGTCAGAGTCGGTAGAGATGGGAGACCAGTCCAGATGATTGATGGCTGCTTGAAGACCGTGCCAGTTGGCCTGAGTGAAATGCCAGACTCGTCGACGCTGAGGAGGCTCTCTGAGAATGGTCAGAGAGATGTCCACTTTGACAAGCACATGATCAGATGAGCCGATTGGAGCAGAAGAAGAGCAGTAGACATTTTCAGGGAAGTTAGTCATAACCAAGTCCAGAAGAGAAGATGCTCCGTTGACTGAGATCCGGGTCGGGAAATTGACAGATTGTGTCAGTCCCAGTGAGTTGCAGAAGTCCTTTGCTGAAGAGCCATGGCTGGTGAGAGAGGTACCCACACCCAGCCAACTGGCATGGTGACAATTGAAATCACCACATATGAGGAAGAGAGAGTTGGGATGGGTAGATAGAAGTTGCTCCATATTATCAGACAGCGAGATGTAGATGGAGTCATCACTGTTTGGTGGACGGTACAACACACATATGAACAAAAGGTGGGAGCGAAGGGGAAGCCGTAGCCAAAGGTATTCCTGGGGGTGAGGTGGAGAGAGGGCAGTGGAGGGCGAGTGAGGAAGAGAGTTTTTTTATAAAGATAGCAACCCCACCTCCAGGACGAGGCTCAGGTCTATCATACCGGAGGAGGGAGTAACCTGGGAGAGATACCAAGGCATCAGAGACATCATGAAGGAGGAAAGTTTCTGTTAAGCAGATCACATCTGGTTTGTCAGAAGCAACCTGTATGGAGAGATCAGTCAATTTTGAGCGAAGGCCCCGGATGTTTGAGGTCCATACCATTAATGAAGAGGAAGGGGGGGCATCGGGTACAGAACAGGGGGGGGGGGATGGGTAGGGTAAGATGTGGAAGAGGAGGAAGAGGTAGGGAGAGCTGTTGAAGGTGTGTCAGAGATTTCAGAGATTTCAGAATAGCTTGGAGAAAGGGAAGAATGGGGCGGACAAAAGGTTTGATGGAGATTGGGTGAGGCACAGTGAGGTGTTATTTGAGGAGGGGGAAGAGCGAGGCAGAAGGTTGGGGAAGATGAAGGTGAAAGTTGGAAGGGGGAAGAAGCAGGGAGGATGCTTTGAGGAGGAGGGGTGGGAGGGGAGTCTAGGAGGGGAGGAGCGAGGGAGAGTCTCGGAGGGGAGGGGTGTGGGGGGAGTTTAGGAGGGAGTGGAGGGAAGGGGCAAGGGGGGAGATTTGAAAGGGATGGGTGATGGGGAGGATTTAGAGGGGAGGGGTGATGGGGAAGTTTTGGAGGGGAGGAGGGATGGGGAAGTTTTGGAGGGAAGGGGGGATGGGGAAGATTTGGAGGGGAGGGGTGAGATTGGATTTTGAAAAGTGTACGATTCATGGGAAACGAACATTTTTTGCAAAATGAGTTTGAGACCTTCGAGTCAAAAATACGTTTGAGGACGCTGAAGGAGGGGTGGAGTTCTGGAGAGTTTAGGGAATGTAGAAAAGAGAAACTGTAAGAGATGGTATTTTTTATTTTTTTTGGAATGAATAGATTTGGTGAGCAAGACGAAAGCATCCTTTTGTAGGAGAAGAAGAAAAAGGTGTTATAATATATGAGAGAAAATAGTTGTTCAGGGGAGAGATTATACATTTCTAACCACGTGATCGCGTGATCGCGAACAACGTGAAGGAAGAACGAACGAACAAATAAGAACAATAAATAAACGAATAAAACGCGAGATCTTGGAGACGGTGGCAGGGGTTTTCGACGGTCCACACGGTCTCCACGTTTTTCAAAGTTAAGTCTGTTCACAATTGTATTTTGTCGAAACTGTATTTATCGTTCGGTGTGTGAACTTATAGTGTCCCCCTTGGAAGTTTCTCGGTGTTTATCTTTCATAAATTAATCGCTTGTTTGCCGCGTCGCGAGCAAGGCCTTGCAGCCTCAGGCTTCCCCCGTCGAAGGTTGTTCCTTCCTTCGCTGTTTTGCTAGCTTTTTTGATTTCCCCTTCTCCACCAAGCTTCACCAAACATCTACTATTTGTCTAACGTTGTAACCCCCACATCCCCACCCCCAAAAACAAACAAAAAAAACAAACAAAAAAAACTTTTATTTCCCTTTCTCCTCGTGTGCTTTTGCCTCTGCCCACGTGCGCTGTCTCGCCCCGCCCCCATTTTCCCCTTGCCTTCCACCTTTTGCCCTGTTCAAGTGACTCGTGGTCGTCGCTCTAGGCTTCCTCTCCCCATTGGTATTTTTGTGAATATAAGATTGTTCTTCACAGTTCTGTTTAAATATGTTTCAACTATCCCCTTCAGTGTTTTATTCAGTGGTTTATTCCAACACGCTGTTTTTCTTTTTATTTAAAAGGCTCCTTTCAATTTCCTCTTCAACTCATTCCATTTCAAAAAAATATTCAATCTCTTATGATTCCAAATCACTCCATGCTCTAAATTCTCATTCATTCCATCCCTCCTCCATCGTTCTTAAACGAATCGCTAACTTGAAAATCACAACAAACCCAATTTGTTATATATGTTCATCTTTCATTAATCATCCACTTTCTAAACTCCCCCCTTGCCCCTCCCCTTCAAATCTCCCCCCCAACCATCCCTCCCAAATTCTCCCTCCTCCCACCTCCTTCTCAAAGCTGCCTCCTCCCCACTTCCTCTCCCTCCAATGTCATACCCCCACCGCCCCCAACCTTCTACTTTCCTCTGCCCCCCCTCAAACAAACTCTCACTGTGCCTCATTCCATCACCATCAAACCTTTCGTCCTCCTCATCCTTCCCTTTCTTGTAACTCTTCTGTAATCTCTGACACACTATCAACTGCTCTTCCTACATCCCCCTCTCACCCTTCATCTGGCCCTACCCCTCCCCTCCCCTGTCCTGCACCCGATGCTCCCCCTCTCTCCTCACTAACGGTATGGACCTCAAACATCCAGGGCCTTCACTCAAACCTGATTGATCTCTGCATTCAGGTTGCTTCTGAAAATCCAGACTTGATCTGCTTAACAGAAACTTTCCTCCTTCAAGATGTCTCTGATTCCTTAATATCTCTTCCTGGTTACTCCCTCCTCTGGTACAATAGACCTGATCCTCGTCCTGGTGGTGGAGTGGCTATCTTTATCAAAAACTCTCTTCCTCACTCTCCCTGCACTGCCCTCTCTCCACCCCACCCACAGGAGTACCTCTGGCTACGGCTTCCTCTCCGCTCCCACCTTTTGTTCATATGTGTTCTGTACCGTACTCCAAACAGTGATGACTCCATTTACATTTCTCTGTCGGACAACATGGACCAACTTCTATCAACTCATCCAAACTCTCTCTTCCTCATATGTGGCGACTTCAACTGTCACCATGCCAGCTGGCTGGGTGTGGGTTCATCTCTCACCAGCCATGGCACCTCAGCAAAGGACTTCTGCGACTCATTGGGACTGACACAATCTGTCAATTTCCCGACCCGGATATCAGTCAATGGAGTATCTTCTCTTCTGGACTTGGTTATGACTAACTTCCCTGCAAATGTCTGCTGCTCTTCTTCTGCTCCAATCGGTTCTTCTGATCATGTGCTTGTTAAAGTGGACATCTCACTGGCCATTCTCAGAGAGCCTCCTCAGCGCCGACGAGTCTGGCATTTCACTCAGGCCGACTGGCACGGTCTGCAAGCAGCCATCAATCAACTGGACTGGTCTCCCATCTCTAATGCCTCTGACATCAATTCTTCCTGGGAATTCTTCCAAAGCAAACTGCTCTCTCTCATGCACAGATTTATCCCATCTCGTCTTCAGTTGTCTTACCCTTCCTCCCATCCATGGTACACTGAATCTTGTGGTGAGGCAGTTGCCCTGAAACAATTTGCCTTTGCCTCTTGGAAGGCTAATACAACTGAAGGCAATCTCAGTTCCTTCCACCAAGCTCGAAACAAGTGTGTTTCTACCCTCAGGAGTGCCAGGAAGCACTATCTCTCCACACTCAAGAATGAACTCTCAAACCTGTCTTCTTCCTCAAAATCCTGGTGGCGTCTGGTCAAATCCGTTTCTGGTGTTTGTTCCCCCCTCCATCCCCTCCCTTACCTCAAATGGCTACACAGTTGACACCGCACGTGACAAAGCCGAATGCCTCAACTCTGTGTTTGCCTCAAAATCTTGTGTCCCAAACCCATCTCTCTCTGTTCCCACCTTTCCCAGTCGAACCCAACTGCTCCTGGACTCTGTGTCCTTCTCTCCTGACAAGGTGGAGAAGTTTTTATCAAACCTCGACTCTGATTCTGCAACTGGACCAGATGGCATCAGCCCTCGGGTCCTAAAATCCTGCTCTGCCGCTCTATCTCACCCTCTCTCTGTTCTTTTCACCCTCTCTTTTGCTCAAGGTCATCTGCCAGCATCTTGGAAATCAGCAAACATTACCGCTTTACACAAAAAGGTGCAAAAACAGATCCTTGCAACTACAGACCAATCAGCCTGCTCCCAATTATCAGCAAAGTCATGGAATCCATCATTGCTTCAGATATCAAATCCTTCCTCTTCTCCAATGGCTTGATCTCTGATCATCAATTTGGATTCAGACCAGGTCATTCTACTCTGGACATGTTGCTTCTGCTGTCTCAACAATGGATGGAGGTCCTCAATGCCAAACAGGAAATCAGAGCTGTCTCACTTGACATATCACGTGCCTTCGATACGGTCTGGCACCCAGCTCTGCTCACCAAACTCACCTCTTATGGTATTCAGGGAAAGCTCCACTCATGGCTTGCGGATTTCCTCTCTGGTCGTAGGCAACGTGTGGCCCTGAATGGATTTCTCTCATCTTCCCTGCCTGTTCTGGCTGGAGTTCCCCAAGGTAGTGTTCTGGGCCCTGTGCTATTTCTGGTCTTCATCAATGACCTCTCCGACTCTCTTGAAAATCCTCTCTATCTCTTTGCTGATGACTCCACTATCTGCCGCTCCATTCCTCATCCCTCAGATCGGCAGTCTGCAGCCTCCTCACTCTCTGCAGACCTGGACAAAATCACAGACTGGTCAAACAAGTGGAACATGTCTTTCAATCCTGACAAATCTCACACTCTTACAATGTCTCTCCGAAAGGACCGACTGGACAACCCTCCCATCTACTTTCTCAACAATCCTCTCCAAGAAGTTCTGTCGCTCAAGCTTTTGGGTCTCACTATCTGCCATGATCTTTCTTGGGAAAACCACATTTCCAAGCTGGCCTCCAAAGCCAGTCGCCGACTGGGCATCCACCGTCGTGCGAAGTCCTTCCTTGGCACACCTGAGCTCCTCACCACATACAAGGCTTTCATCCGCAGCTCAATGGAATACTGTTCCCCCCTCTGGGCTGGTGCTCCTGCCTCACACCTTGCTCGGCTTCACGCTGTTGAGGCCAAAGCTTTCAGAATCATTGGAATCTCCTGCGATGTAGTCAACTCCGAGGGCCTTTCACTCACTCACCGCAGGCAGGTTGGTGGTCTTTCTGTCTTCTACCGACTCCTCTCCGGCCTTGCTCCCCCAGCTCTCTCTGTGCTCTGTCCCCCCAATATTCCTTCAGGTCGCACAAGATCTGCCTGCAACCCTCTTATGGTTAAACTGCCAAAGTCTAGGCTCTCTGCTCACCTTCACTCTTTCATTCCCCTTTTCTCCTGCCTCTGGAACAAACTCCCCCACTCCCTTCAATCCCACTCCTCCCTCCAGGTCTTTAAAACAGCTGTTCACCACCATCTCTTATCTTCCCCCATCGAAAACCTTGATCTTTTCTACCCCCGGTAATTCACCCCAGAGTCCTTGCAGTGTTCATATGTTTTATTCCTCTCCCACCTCCCCCCAAGTCCTCCCGATGTCCCTGCTCTCAAATGTTGTGTTTGTGTCCTTCCCCCTCTCTCCCCATCTTGTCTGCCACTCCCCTTGTTTTTTGTGTTTTGTGTGTCGGTTTGTCTTTTTGTGTGATTAATGTTAGCTCTTTCACGAGCCTCGATCTTGTATCCCAAAAAAAAAAAAAAAAAAAAAAAAAAAGACCTGAGAAGGAAATATTTTTTGGGGTTTTTTTTTTTTTGAGTAGAGATATTAAACAAGGAGGTATGGGGTGAACGACTGGGACGAAACAGAGAACGAAAATAATTGCAGCGCATTCGACGAACCGACGAACCGCTAAGGTTCCACAGAAAGTTTTGTGTGACTAGCCCCAAAACTGAGGGTGTAGTTCAGGGACGGAGAGACAGACACTCCTGCTTTATTTAAATACTAGTGGGGGCACCCATGGGAGACCCACGAGCATAGACGTCTATGATATTTGGACATCTTGTGTTAGATGCTGCATGGAAATTTTTACAAAATGTTTTTTGGAAATTCGTCAGATCCAGAAATGATGTAATCTACACAATTTATTTACTTCACATAATATGTGAATACATGTCCATGCACATGGGAAATACCGTTTGTAATGTGTAATTCCATGTTATGTAAAATGTGACTTCAAGACCTCAAATTTTCCCCCTCCCCCCTCTCTTCCCATCTCACCACTTCTCACTCTCCCCCCCCCCCCCCCCATCCTCACGCCCACTTTACAGGGGAGAGGTGGAGAGGGTTGTTCACAGGGGAGAGGAGGGAGAGAATTGCACATAAGGGAGAGGGGGTGAACATACACGGGCCGGGGGGGATGGGGGGGGGGGGTGGGAGAGGATCGAACACATAGTAGAGGGTGAGAGGATCACACACATGGAAGAGGAAGAGAGGATCGCACACAGGGGACAGGGGGGAGGATCGCACACATAGTAGAGGAGGGAGGGTAGGGGGGGGTGAAGGGAGAGAGGGGTGGGAGGAGTGGAGAGTGACACTTCTACCTTGACTTTAGCAGGCGCTTGACGGGGAAGAACCTCCCTTGACTGATTTACTTCTGTTCATTTTTTTAACTTGAAAGCATCAAATACACTTCACTTTACAAATCAAAAATTGCTCAAAACCAAACGTTATTATTTAATAAATATTGTATTCCATAGTTCATCCACATATATAATTTATTATGTACAAAGTTTTTCTAAGCATTGTTAAATTACATAGTTGGAGAAGAGTTAACTTGCCTTAAATAAACTCTTGAAATATATACCCTGGGAAAGTGAAAAAATATAATTAGACTACTGTTTGATACCTATACTAACTTCGGTTTCCAGTCGCTGTACTTATACTAAGTATAATAAATAACTAATTCCCGAGTAGGGAACCCAACCCTCCCCACTCTCCGCTCCTCCCCAACTCCTCACTCCTCCCTCCCCCCCCCCCCCCCCCCACCTCCCCACCTCCCATCTCCTCTCCCCACTCTCTCCCGTGCCCATATCGCATCCATCCAGATACATTCCAAATGGCTAATAGAATGCATTTTTCCCAATAAAACAACAATATTTGTCTGATTTTCTCACCTTTTGCTGTATCCAAGACTTAAACCATCTTAGCTACTGTGAGAAATTAAATTAGTTGGTGAATTGGATTCGAGATAAAGCCGTGAGGGACTCTGAATGGACTTTATCTTAAAGGCCTTAATTTCATTTAAAATGCATTTATGTCTAGAAACATTAACTTTCATCCAATGTTCTTCCTGGTCTTTGCAACCAAATATTACAATCTTAGTGACTAAGAAAAATGAAATCAGATATCGAATTAGAGTTTCGATAAAGCTGTGAGAGAGTCTGAAAGTGTGAGCCATACAAAAGAGGCTGATCAGGCCTCAGAAGTATGCAAAGCAAACAAATGGTGGAGATTAGATTTTGAAGCTCCTCCTTGAATGGAGGAAGCTCCTCCCTGAATGGGTGAAGCCCCTCCCTGAATGGGTGAAGCCCCTCCCTGTACGGGTGAAGCCCCTCCCTGAATGGATGAAGCCCCTCCCTGAATGGGTGAAGCCCCTCCCTGAATGGGTGAAGCCCCTCCCTGTATGGGTGAAGCCCCTCCCTGAATGGATGAAGCCCCTCCCAGAACAGGTGAAGCCCCTCCCTGAACGGGTGAAGGCCCTCCCTGAACGGACGGACAGACAGACTGGAGGAGAGTATTATTGTGTAGATATTTATATATACTCGTATGTATATATCTCAATTTGATTAGTGTGAATGCTATTAAATGTGAAAAGCTTGTTTCTAAAAGAGTACAGATTGTCTACCTTCTGTAAAAATACATCTGCGTGCTAACCTTGATGCTTCTCGTTCTTTACCAACAAGTCAATCCGAGTTGCAAAAAAGCAAGCTCGTCAGCATATCCCACCAAACCCAAATGGTTCAACAGCAACAACTTGGCGCAAGTACAGGAAACTCCAAACCTCTGCAACCGCCACACTGGTTTCATCACAAGTTTTTGGAAGAGACTTTTTTTGAGTTATTGGAAGTTAACTACTCACTAGATTGCTAGCACTTTAAACCCAACACAACATCGTCGACAATATTCTGATGAAATGCTTGGGTATGAAAAAGGCATCGATAAGATGCCTGGGTACCCACAATGCTAACAAGAGAGCGGAAGAGACGGAGAGAGAAAATCGCCGCACAGGTTTGGGAGAAGCTATTATGGAGCACCTGGAAATGTATGTTGCCTGGGTTATCACTCATGATGAAACATGGGTTCACTTTTTCGATCCCAGGACATGATAGAGTATGCCCCCAAGCTCCTTGATTTCCTTCCTTAATGTAAAATCAAGTCAGAGCTTAGCTGGAAAGGTTATGGCCTTCATAATTTTAGGTCTGGAGGAATGATTTTGATAGACCTTTTATAGCATGGAGGTAAAATACTTGGGGCATATTCCATTCAGTCAAGAGTTTTTATTTATTTATTTACAAGATCGAGGCTCATGGAAGAGTGAGGTCACGGAGGGTTAAAAGGCAAAGAATTGACAGTGGGACAGAACAAGCTAGGAAATGAACAAATAGGAAAAGAGGAGATAGTACAGATTGGAGGAAACGCAGTCACCTGCAAGCAAGAATGTTGCATAAGGAAGGGTTAATGGGAGTAAAGAAGATTGTGGGTAAGGTGGGTGGTGGTATGGGATGGTGGTGCACGGGGCCGGATTAACCTTTTGTGGGACTGGCGCCAAACAAATTTGGTTGTCACGATTTGGGGAACCATTGCAAAAGACAGGAAATTGACACATACATCGTTTTTTTTTAACACAGCACACGGATATGCATATGTTTTATTGACAATTCAGTAAGACCCCAACATTCGCGGGGGGGGGGATTGGGGGGGGGGAACAATATATATATTGTTTAGTTATAAGTCCTATAATTCCTTTAGTCCGCACACAATTGATGTGTAATATATGGTGTAAATATTGCACCGAACAGCGAGGTAGGTTCATGGTACAGTAAGTAAAAATGACCTTTTATTTTGGATCTGAAATAAAATGGAATTCGAACACAAGGACTGGACTGTGATGCCAGGATGTTTAAAAGTATTCAATTTAAACTTAACGTCTATCTTCGTAAGATAATATATAATACCGTATCTTCCTTCAGCTCAAACTCCGAGCAGTTAAAATGGCAACTATGTCTGGGATCCAAACATTAGTCAGGTTCACTATGTCAATAAATTATATTTCGTTCAAAATCATGGTAGATTAGCAAACCTATACATTTTTGGAAAGGTTATAGCATAAGGAAACTAAAAATCAATGTTTACATTTGGAGAGATACCTGTATGGTGGCCATTTTGGATTTTCAAAATGGCCACTGTAAAATACATATTTTGTTCTATTTCTGCCTCTAATTACCCTAAAAACTTTTAAAAATATACTAAACCTATATTTTCAGGGACAAGGAATCCAATGAAAGCATCAAATTAGTGCTATGGGGAATGGTAAGACACGAATCAAAGGTTTTGAATTGCAAAATACTGTCTTTATATTCGCGATAAGTTGCATAATCAAATACACGTTATCATTTTGTACAGGCAGTTAATAACATCAAAATGTGTCACAATAATTCATATCACCAAACATACACAGGCAGTCAGCAAAATCATATATACACATGCAGTCAGTATAACTTCACATCTACACGGGCAGTCAATGACAAAATATACACAGGCAGTCAATGGCATCAAACATACACGATTAGAGAATATGCCATTTAGAGTTCGTCATCACTGTCCTGTGTGTCGTATCCGACAATATAGTCCGCGGCGTTTTCACAGTCCGTTCCACACAAGCAAAGGTCGGTCAAATTGATTGGCAAATCGAATTGGTCGAATGGTCGATCGAATCGAATTCGATGAATCGAATCGAATCGAATCGATCGAATTGGTCGAATGGTCGAATGGTCGATCGAAGCGATTGGTCGAATGGTCGAATTGGTCGAAGGGAATTGGTCGATTGGTCGAATTGGTCGAATCGAATTGGTCAAATTGGTCGAATCGAATTGGTCGGAATTGGCAAATGTAAACATTGATTTTCAGATTTTCCATGTAATAACGTTTCCAAAAATGTATAGGTTTGCTAATGTACCATGATTTTGAACGAAAAAACATAGTGAACCTGACTGCATGCTTTGGGAATCACACAAAATCAAAACCAAAAAAACCGGTACGTTTTCGATGAAGTAACATGAAACTCGCAGCAAGAGTGAGCTCACCTTTTGGAATTGTTTACAGTATTTTAATTTTTATATTTAAACAATTTCAATGAAACTGTAATTTTGTGCATTTGTGTTACTAGTGGAGTCACCCGTGGGAATCAGGAGTATGTTGTCCTGATGAGCCCATGACAAGGGCGAAATCTAGATCGACATCTCTGCCTTTGTCAATTTGTGACCATAGAACTTTAATCTCCGTCTGCAAAGACTTGAGTACCACACATATGCCTCCTAGTTTGGAGGTGATGTGTTGGTATAATTTAAGTGCATTACGTCAGTATCAAGTCATAGGGTTAGTGTGCTTCCTTAGTCAAATATCTATATATATATATATATATATATATATATATCTGTGCAGCGCCTGTCCTGTGTTGTGTTGTGTTGTGTTGTCTTCTGTTGTCACTGAACTACTTTCTCAAACTTTTGTGAAATCGTACCAAACTTCTGGTATGCACATATCTTTCCCGTCGGTATGTCCTAAGGGTATTTTTTTTTTTTGGGGGGGGTAGTTTCTTTGGGAATTTTTTTTTTTCAACTTCAATTGTTTATAAAATGTGATATCACGTATATTACAAATACATTTGTGCAAAATAATTGTTTGTATTATGATTGGTGAAAATCATGACAACACAGCAACTCAGGTACAGTCATTAGCCTCAGCTAAAATAAGCCCGTTCCTCAGTATCGACGCTTGGTGAGGCGAGCACAGCGAGCCGAGCCAAGCTAGTATATATATATATATATATATATACTGTATATATATATATATATATATATATATAGCACAGTTGCCACAAATGTAGAAGCAGGTCACATTTTGTAAACCGCGAATACACGGGCTCCAAGAATATCGAATCCGCAAATGGCAGGGTTTCACGATATTTACAAGTTTAAGTTGCAGATGGTGGTGGCTTCCGCTAGGGTACCAGCAACGGTAGCCCGAGGGCAGAAGAAGATATACACAAGTGTAAATAAAATAAATAACAAATCTAGCATTAAATTATATACATATTTTTTATTGAAACGTATCGCGATATGTTCACTTAAAACAAATCACAGCCACTATGGGCCCCTTCTGATTGTGGGCGTGGCGCCATCGGAACCTGGTGGTACATTACCTACTTTAACTCCTGGATGGAAGAGTGGGATAGAACCGCTTCAAGAAGGTAGTTCCACAAATGGGATAAACGAGGAACAAGAGAGTTGAGGTCTGCAGTCAACCTGGATTTCGGAAATTTTAATAAGGTGGAGGTTACTGGAAAGAATGTGTGCAGCTTGGAATTGCTGGGGAAGGTCAGAGGCTGAGAGAACAGAGGAAGCTTGTCACCAAACCCGAGATTCCCAATTAGGAACTTTGCGTTTTGTGACATTTGGGGCCTAGTCTGGGATATATCTTCCCACTGGCAGTGTCAATTGCTGTATGGACTGTACATGAAGAGGGTTACGTTGTGTTTATGTTTAGAATAAGCTTAGTTTAGACTCGCCCCAACTGCCAGTTGGGTGTCATTCAATCAACGAATCTCGGGCTTTATGACAGAGCTAGACCAGAGGAGAGGTGGTTAAAAACCAAAACAAAGATAATCTACCTGCCTGCAACGGGAGAGCAAAATCAACCTTGTGTTTTGTCGTCACCACAGGAGATTTCAATAATTTTGAGAGCTTTAGATTATACAGAATCCAGGAGAGATAGATGAGATGCTGGGATGCCAGCCCATAGCGGAGAGCAGTATTCCATTGACTTATAGACAAAGGTGTTGTAGACTGTGAGTCGCTCTGATTTTTCCAGTAAAGACTTGAAATGATGGAGGATGCCCACTCTACCTGGCTTTGGAGGACAGCGTTACTCTATGGTCAGCGCAGTAATGGGCCCAGTAAGGATGCAAGGCTGATGCGAAGGCTGAGTGAAAATTTACATGATTCCTTTTTACACTAGTACTGTCTGCACCTACCCATCGCTTCGCTGATGGCTTTAATCAAATAACAGCATGGTGCGCTTCACTAACTTATTATTCATGTCTATGTGCGAGTCTCAATGAGAAGGTAAAATGAAGTGAAACATGTGAAGAAAGGATTTCTTATAACACGTAGTTGTTGCTGCTGCTGCTGCTGTTGTTGTTGTTGTTGTTGTTGTTGTTGTTTGTATGCTACTTCTTTAAACTATTATATACTTTTTATTGCTTTGGAGAAGTATTACTATATATAATTTTATATGCTCCTCCCATGTCCTCATGCTTTATTCCAAAGGGTTCCTGCTGTCGTACCCTTGGAACCGCTACATTAAAGCTCCAATTCCTGATTCTTCTTCTTCCCTCCTGGAAAGACGGGCTTTTAAAACAAGTACTATAGTGATTAAACGGACGCGACTTTTTGTTCCAAGTAAGTCTATTATTAGGTTTCTAACCAAGCAAATCGATTTTATCAACTTCACAACGGTACCATTTTATTATTAGTATGACAACAGGAACCCTTTATTATACAGCGCGATGGACATGCAAACACCCACGTGAACACTTCTCCTTTTAGTAATAGATTATTCATATTTTCAAGTTCTGCCAAGAGTTCTCAACCACCATTCTCTGCATGATGTCCAGATGGGATTTATTTGTGTTGAGATGTCATTTAGTTGAACACATTGCCAGACCCACATTATAAATTGGTGCCGTAAATATGTGACTTTCAAAATGACATAATCCGTCCCAGAATGCTTAGTGCGCATGCAGTAACCCCTATAAATAGCGGTGTACTGTACAGGGCACCATACAATATATCGCGCATGTGAGCTAAGGTTTTTTTTTTTTTTTTTTGTATACTGAATCGAGGCTCGTGAAAGAGCTGACATTTACTTCACAAACAAATCAACCAGACAAACAAAATATATAAAAAGAGGGAGCGGAAGACAAGAGAAGGGGAAGCACACAAACACTTGAGAGCACACAACATTTAAGAGCAGGGAGATGTGTGGGAGGGACAGGGCTTGGGGGGCGGAGGTGTGGGAAGGGGGGGGGGGGGGGAGAAGTATAAAATACAAGGACACCAAGGACTTCCAGGACAGAAGTTGGTATTTCAAAAAAGTGGAATTGGGGTGAAATTAGCGGGGATAGAAAAGATCAAGGTTTTGGATGGGGGAAGATAAGAGATGGTGGTGAACAGCTGTTTTAAAGACCTGGAGGGTGGAGTGGGATTGAAGAGAGTGAGGGAGTTTGTTCCAGAGGCGGAAGAAAAGAGGAATGAAGGAGTGAAGGTGAGCAGAGAGTCTTGATTTTGGCAGTTTAACCATAAGAGGGTTGCAGGCAGATCTTGTGCGACCTGTAGGAATATTTGCGGGACAGAGCCCAGAGAGAGCTGGGGGGGCAAATCCAGAGAGGAGTCGGTAGAAGACGGAAAGACCACCAACCTGCCTGCGGTGAGTGAGTGAGAGGCCCTTGGAGTTAGCTTCATCGCGGGAGATTCCAATGATTCTGAATGCTTTGGTTTCAACAGCGTGAAGACGAGCTAGGTGTGAGGCAGGAGCACCAGCCCAGAGGGGAGAGCAGTATTCCATTGAGCTGCGGATGAAACCTTGTATGTGGTGAGGAGCTCAGGTGTGCCAAGGAAGGACTTCGCACAACGGAGGATGCCCAGTCGGCGACTGGCTTTAGAGGCCAGATTTGAAATGTGGTTTTCCCAGGAAAGTTCATGGCAGATAGTGAGACCCAAAAGCTTGAGTGACAGAACTTCTTGGAGAGGATTATTCAGAAAGTGGATGGGAGGGTTGTCCAGTCGGTCTTTTCGGAGAGACATCGTAAGAGTGTGAGATTTGTCAGGATTGAAAGACATGTTCCACTTGTTTGCCCAGTCTGTGATTTTGTCCAGGTCTGCAGAGAGTGAGGAGGCTGCAGACTGCCGATCTGAGGGATGAAGAATGGAGCAACAGAGAGTAGAGTCATCAGCAAAGAGATAGAGAGGATTTTCAAGAGAGTCAGAGAGATCATTGATGAAGACCAGAAAAAGCACAGGGCCCAGAACACTGCCTTGGGGAACTCCAGCCTGAACAGGAAGAGGAGATGACAGAAACCCATTCAGGGCCACACGTTGACTATGACTAGAGAGGAAGTCCGCCAGCCATTCGTGGAGATTTCCATGGATACCAAAAGAGGAGAGTTTGGTGAGCAGAGCGGGGTGCCAGACCGTATCGAAGGCACGTGATATGTCAAGGGAGACAGCTCTAATTTTCTGTTTGGCATTGAGGACCTCCATCCATTGTTGAGAAAGCAGAAGCAGCATGTCCAGAGTAGAGTGACCAGGTCTGAAACCAAATTGATGATCAGAGATCAAGCCATTGGAGAAGAGGAAAGATTTCATATCTGAAGCAATGATGGATTCCATGACTTTGCTGATAATTGGGAGAAGGCTGATTGGTCTGTAGTTGCTGGGATCTGTTTTTGCACCTTTTTTGTGCAAAGCGGTGATGTTGGCAGATTTCCAAGCAGTTGGCAGATGAACTTGAGCAAAAGAGAGGGTGAAGAGAACAGAGAGAGGGAGTGAAAGAGCGGAAGAACAGGATTTTAGGACCCGTGGGCTGATGCCGTCAGGCCCAGTTGCAGAATCAGATTCGAGGGTTGACAGAAACTTTTCCACCTTGTCAGGAGGAAAGGACACAGAGTCCAGGAGCAGCTGGGTACGACTGGGTACGGTGGGTGCAGAGAGGGATGGGTTTGGGACACATGATTTAGAGGCAAACACAGAGTTGAGGCATTCAGCTTTTTCACGTGCGGAGTCAGCTGTGTGGCCGTTTGAGGTGAGGGAGGGGATGGAGGGGGAACAAACACCAGAAACAGATTTGACCAGACACCACCAGGATTTGGAAGAGGGAGACAGATAAGAGAGTTCGGTCCTGAGAACGGAGAGATATTGTTTCCTGGCTCTCCTGAGGGTGGACACACACTTGTTTCGGGCTTTGTGAAAGGAAATGAGATTTCCTTCCGTTGGATTTGCTTTCCAGGAGACGAAAGCAAGTTGTTTCTGGGCAACAGCCTCACCACAAGATTCCGTGTACCATGGACGGGAGGAAGGGTATGACAACTGAAGACGAGATGGGATAAATCTGTGCATGAGAGAGAGCAATTTATTTTGGAAGAATTCCCAGGCTGAGTTGATGTCAGAGGTGGTAGAGATGGGAGACCAGTCCAGATGATTGATGGCTGCTTGAAGACCGTGCCAGTTGGCCTGAGTGAAACGCCAGACTCGTGGACGCTGAGGAGGGTCTCTGAGAATGGTCAGAGAGATGTCCACTTTAACAAGCACATGATCAGATGAGCCGATTGGAGCAGAAGAAGAGCAGCAGACATTTTCAGGGAAGTTAGTCATAACCAAGTCCAGAAGAGAAGATGCTCCGTTGACTGAGATCCGGGTCGGGAAATTGACAGATTGTGTCAGTCCCAATGAGTCGCAGAAGTCCTTTGCTGAAGAGCCATGGCTGGTGAGAGAGGTACCCACACCCAGCCAACTGGCATGGTGACAATTGAAATCACCACATATGAGGAAGAGAGAGTTGGGATGGGTAGATAGAAGTTGGTCCATATATGAGTGTTACCTAAAATGGCTCACAAAGCATCTAAGGGAATCCGGAAATATTTGGAAATGTACCCGAGAGAAAGGGCTGTACCTATGCACAAAGAAAAGACTTGGCTAACGTTCTCAGCTTTCCGACGGGCAGCTGCTTGTACTGCAAACTCCAGACCATGTGAGCCAATGCAAGGCCCGAGTGGACTGACTAGTATGACACGAACCCCTGACGGATCGCTACCGGTGAATGAACTTTGAACCTTGGGGGAGTACTTGCTGTGAACATGGCTGGCTTGGTGATTTATTTAATGGACGTCTGCAAATCAAAAGATGATGCTGTGTTTCATTACCAAGTAACTGTAAGCAACTCCGATGCAAAGGACATCTTCGCGTTGTGAATATACACAGAGATCCATGCCAGCTATTATTCACGTGGGAGCTGTATTACTGAGACTTCCCTTTGGAAAACACCATGTCTGGTTTGGGAGCCTCTGAACACCAATGGGAAGTACATATCTGAGGCTTGAGAAAAATGTACAGGGTAAGGGGGAGGAAAGGGTGTGGGAGGTGTGTGTGTTGAGATGTGTGTGTGTGTGTGTGTGTGTGTGTGTGTGTGTGTGTGTGTGTGTGTGTGTGTGTGTGTGTGTGTGTGTGTGTGTGTGTGTGTTTCTGGTGGTTATCTCTATGTGCGAGTTCCAGGAGGTGGAACCTCAGAGGTTTCGAAGCATCCACCTCCGTTCTGGTAAAGGATCGTGATTCATGTCCCAAGCTGTGAAGTTTTCTTCTTCTCAGTTTTGTTCCAATCGCTTATTTCAGGATCGTCACTGAGCTCCGGACAGTTTCCAACTGTCGTTCGTTTGTATTAATATTCCCAGGGATATTAAAAAAAAATATACATCAGGTTCTTCTTCATCATGCCATTTGCTCCAATTATCACTCGTACAATTTCAGCACACTTCAACTTCCAAGAGCTTTTTCACTTAATTTTGGAGATCCTGATATTTGGTTATTTTATTGTTTTTCACATTGTTTGGGCCAAAATCGCTTGGAACTGAAAACGTTCACCAAAGCTATTGGTTTGGGGCAAGCCTTTGTCTTGTACACCTGTATATTCTTTGCTCATTGGAACCCCCCTGCCCCCCTCTCGGCTCTGCTCTAATTATGGAAGGTTGGGGTTTGCATCCTCGGTGTCATTAATCTACACTCTGGTGGATTCGGTAATTGCTTGGAGCAGCCTTGTCCGCAACGTGTCTCGCTCAGCCTACGGCATCGCTGTTCCTGCCAAAAGAGATTGAAGGAAGTCCCCATTTTGCTTTTTTGTTGTTGTTGTTGTTGAGCCGAAATTTATGCCGCTCACTGAGCAATTCATCATCATTACCATTCTTGGAGTTATTCTGGATGTCACAGTTGCAGCTGTAGATCCGTCTCAAAACCTTTCAGAGGTCTCTAGTCACTAAGGTAGTCGTTGTCTTGTGGTAACTTTGTCTGTGTTGTTTTCAGAAGGTGAGGTGTTATTATAAAGATTCTCTTGAGGTTTAAACCTCGTCAAATGAAAAGCCTGATTATAAACAGTACTGTCTTTGCCAACCTCTGTAAGAAGCACACAGAGAGATTTGACCTGGTCGACAGGTGACCAGGACGAATTGATTCAATTTTTGTGAAAATCTGGATCTGGATCTGAGAATTTAAAATTTTTAATTGATTATTAAACAATGGAACATGGGGCCTAAAAACGATATTTAGCATTATATTTCAAAAGGTCGTGGACGACTTATGACAAAACTTGGTGGATAAGTTGGGTAGGTGACAAGAACAAACCGCTTAGGTGTTGGTTCAGGTCCAAATCCAGATCCGGCCTATCAGTGGATACAAAACATAAACTGTTCAGCCTAGCGGAGGTGTGCGCTCTACCTATTGATGTTATAGTTCTTTCTATCCGTAATCCACGTAATAACGGCGTAATCCACGGTGATGTCCGATTTGAGTCCAACGTCCACATTTGTGCGGTGCCAGAAGGGGGGTAATGCATCCAAGAGTGCACGCTCCTTCACTGGGGTTGTTAAGCCGGCTGTCTATTGTTCCACGATATTGAAGTTAAATATCTCATGGTGGATTTTGAATGGTACCATAGCCAATTGCACCTTGTGTGGTATTACCTATCTATCTATAATTCCAGTAATCTCTGTGTGTATGTGTGTGTGTATGTGTGTGTGTATGTATGTGTGTGTGTCTGTGTGTCTGTGACCGCTGTTTCTCGACAACCATGGGTCCGATATACTTGAAACTTTCCAGGTATATTGCTGGGGACCCGAGGATGTGCCTTTTCAAGGTTTGAAATTAATCGGACAAGTGGTTCCCAAGGTATGGTCACCGTACTCGCAAGCCGTTCGCTTTGGCTTTGCGAATGGACCAAACCATTTCATGTAAATAGAGGGGGGGGGATATAATTTTAGATATATATATAGTACGGGCATGCCCTAGTAGTTTAAATTTCAGCATCATGGCGTATAAATGTTAAGCTTGTTTTCTAATTCCTGCCACATTCATTCATCTGGTTTCGTACCTGTCCTTCAAAATCAACTTCCCATTATCCTAAACAATGGTTTTGTGGATGCAAGAAAGCCGGCTGTCTAAGATCTTTGCACGCGAACCCTTTTGTCTACGTAGCTCCACAGAAGCCATTTGTGATGTGTATACGAATACAAAATTTGATGTCAGGTGAGTGCAATGTAAGTTTACCACATGAATGTGATTAGCCAAACAACAAAGTTTTGTTGTGAAAAAAAAACCTCAAACACTAAGCACTAACCTCATCTTGAATTTGCTGAAATTAACAAACCTCTAAGGTTGAAAGTTCTCATCAAAATGAACATTTTTGAAGCGGTCTCGCCATGCGTCATCCTTCTCCTCCCCGGACGAAGCTGTCGATCCCATAGAGCCCATAGAGAAAGAAAACCCCAATAAAGTAAGATAGCTGGAGATCTGGTCCCATTTTAACGGAATCATCAACTTGTGCACCGGGTGGATCCAAGCGTGTCACGAATGACTGACCAGCTGCGTGTGTGAAAAGGGCAGATGGGACATTGTTGTTTGTTTCCAAGATACCAAATGAGGGCACGGCCACAGTGGCACAAATCAGTATGGATATTCAATAATGGAACACCATTATTATTCCGAGAACCGGATCATTACACATTGACTCTTTCTACCGTTAGAACATACTTAGGGTTAGGGTATAAAAAGCTCAATCTCTAATGGGAATCCTATTTGTTTGATTCCACTTCGATTCCCTCCCTGTTTCATTTATGATCCTGTGTTGAAATCTCACAATTCATCGAGAACCTCTTGCGGCCAATAGGGCGGATTCTAGAGGCCATATTTATTTTTTATGGCGGATTATTTGTCCCCTATTTTTTTCCCCACCCCTTTATGTCTCGTACATTCCCCCTATCTCTTTTCAAGCTTCTTCAGGTCCTTCTCCAACATTCCCTTGCCCTCCTTTCTCTTCCCTATCATCATCCCTTCCTGTCCTTGCGAGCACGTGCTAGGCAGCAACTTAATGGCCGAGAAAGATCCTAATAAGGCAAAATGGCTAACCCTACTTGACCCATACAGGGGTTTGGAATTTGAACTCAGTACCATCCCAAAGGAATAATCTTTCAAATGACACCAGAGGCAGATGCAAAAAAAAAAAAAAATTAGTTGCGGGTACAAACCGTAGGGATGGAGGTAGGGGTGGAGTAGGTGAGGGGGTTGGGGTTAATTGGGGTTTCCACCTGTAATATAAATGCAAGAACACCTGACTACCAAAGGTACATAGCAATAATTGGACATATCTTGTCAAAATTCCAAATGAAAAGCAAATGTAAATGATCTTTTTCCATTAATGGATGAATAATTATTGAGATAAGTATATTATTTGATTATTTTTCTTGAAAATAGGAGGGTTTTGGGACCTCACCCCTCTGTGCCCCCCTCTTCCCAAAATCCAGGGCTCTACCTAGGTTTAGTACTGTATTATGCAATTCCCCTTGTTACGATTGGGCCAGGTGGCCGTTTTAGTCAGGCCAGATTCCTCCACAAGTCAAACCAAGAATCCAATGAGCTGCACCAAGGAAACCTGCCATGAAAACATGACAAGCGATTCATAACAAGTTATTTTTGACAATTTTCCTTTTTGTTCTACAAGGAAGTAGGTATAATTGACGCAGGTGTGTTAAAATGTTTAAATGTACCGTGTGAGCAAATTCCCCGCATTACTAAACGACATTCTACCTCGCTGTCTGAATGTGCACAGAACATGTCGATGTGGAGTAGGGAGCAGGACGACGCACTCTCTACGCACTCCGGTGGAACTCCCGGTCCGTCGAGTGGAGGCCTGGCGTCACAGAGCGGAGACAATGGCAGTGAGCAAGGTGGGCAATGGAGGGTTTAAAAAAAAGCTTATAAAGGATGACGTCACAAACTACAGTTGGATAGTCGAGTGGAGATCATCATATTATTTTGGCCTATTACCGTAAACTCTATTGTCCATTGGTACACTAGGTTCTTTGTCTTGCGGTGATCTGAGACTTGTCGTGGAGCTTGTACACACATCACGTGCAAAATAAGGACACATCATTGTGCTTTAAGATTGGCTTACGGTTAGGGTGCGGGCTTGGGATCCTAGGATCCTGGATTTGAATCCTGGTGTTGGCTTACAGTTAGGGTGTGGGCTTGGGATCCTAGGATCCTGGATTCTAATCCTGGTGTTGGCTTACGGTTAGGATGTGGGCTTGGGATCGTAGGAGCCTGGATTCTAATCCTGGTGTTGGCTTATGGTTAGGGTGCGGGCTTGAGATCCTAGGATCCTGGATTCTAATCCTGGTGTTGGCTTACGGTTAGGGTGCGGGCTTGGGATCCTAGGGTCCTGGATTCGAATCCTGGTATTGGCTTACAGTTAGGGTGTGGGCTTGGGATCCTAGGATCCTGGATTCTAATCCTGGTGTTGGCTTATGGTTAGGATGCGGGCTTGGCATCCTAGGATCCTGGATTCTAATCCTGGTGTTGGCTTATGGTTAGGGTGCGGGCTTGGGATCCTAGGATCCTGGATTCGAATCCTGGTGTTGGCTTACAGTTAGGGTGTGGGCTTGGGATCCTAGGATCCTGGATTCTAATCCTGGTGTTGGATTACGGTTAGGATGCGGGCTTGGGATCCTAGGATCCTTGATTCGAATCCTGGTGTTGGCTTACGCTTAGGGTGCAGGCTTAGGATCCTAGGATCCTGGGTTTGAATCCCGGTCAATCACTGAATTAACGCCAGAGGGGTTGACTCAGC